>NC_048579.1:41292186-41444686 GCF_013265735.2 Oncorhynchus mykiss
GATTCCAATGTTTTTTTGTTTTTTTATTCACATACCGGTGCGTCAATCGGATCAAATGAAATGAGATCCAATTGATTTTGATGTCTACTTTTTAATTGTTAAAATCTACATTTAGCTCTTTCTTCATTTGTTTCTTGCTGTTACAGCTAATGAAGATTGAATCTGAAAGACTCAGCAGAAGAATTACAGAGTATTTGAACTGAACCTGGTCAACTGCTTGGAAGATAGCTATGCTCACAAGTATACCACCAACACTCACGTGATCCACTGTGGCCTGGCAACATCGACCTGTCAATGCATATTCTCACCGTCATTGCTGGCGACTGCAAAACAATGTCTTGAAATAAATGGCTCGTTGGTCTAGGGGTATGATTCTCGCTTTGGGTGCGAGAGGTCCTGGGTTCAAATCCTGGACGAGCCCTTTTGAAGAGCCTTTAACAATGTGAGACAGGCGGATCTTGGGCAACTGGTTGGAGGGGCGACTGCTACCACTGGAGCGCAGGACCAGGTGGACAAGTGATTAAGGCAAGGGACTGCTAATCCATTGTGCTCTGCACTAGTGGGTTCAGCATCGCACAACATGTATTAATTTCTTCCTTGGTTAAAAAACCTGTCCTTTTACCGGGACATAGGTTACCTTCAGACGAGTCCCTTGACACTTGTGGGGGTCGTAGAGCAAAACTGAGAACAGTATTGTGTTTGTGAGAGTCTCCCCTTTCCAAAGAATGGGCAAACTATTTTGTAGGTCAAACCGTTCTGAAGCTATAGACATTTGTATGAGAAGACAGATTTTAGGGATGTGTCATGTTTTGACAAACATTGCTCTCGCTCTGCCACATTTCACCAAAAATGCAGAGGTGTAACATCAGCAGTTATGGTAGGACTGAGAAGCATCCAGTGCAAAATGTGTGACATTTCTAATTTAAAACTGAGAGATTCCAATGTTTTTTTGTTTTTTTATTCACATACCGGTGCGTCAATCGGATCAAATGAAATGAGATCCAATTGATTTTGATGTCTACTTTTTAATTGTTAAAATCTACATTTAGCTCTTTCTTCATTTGTTTCTTGCTGTTACAGCTAATGAAGATTGAATCTGAAAGACTCAGCAGAAGAATTACAGAGTATTTGAACTGAACCTGGTCAACTGCTTGGAAGATAGCTATGCTCACAAGTATACCACCAACACTCACGTGATCCACTGTGGCCTGGCAACATCGACCTGTCAATGCATATTCTCACCGTCATTGCTGGCGACTGCAAAACAATGTCTTGAAATAAATGGCTCGTTGGTCTAGGGGTATGATTCTCGCTTTGGGTGCGAGAGGTCCTGGGTTCAAATCCTGGACGAGCCCTTTTGAAGAGCCTTTAACAATGTGAGACAGGCGGATCTTGGGCAACTGGTTGGAGGGGCGACTGCTACCACTGGAGCGCAGGACCAGGTGGACAAGTGATTAAGGCAATGGACTGCTAATCCATTGTGCTCTGCACTAGTGGGTTCAGCATCGCACAACATGTATTAATTTCTTCCTTGGTTAAAAAACCTGTCCTTTTACCGGGACATAGGTTACCTTCAGACGAGTCCCTTGACACTTGTGGGGGTCGTAGAGCAAAACTGAGAACAGCATTGTGTTTGTGAGAGTCTCCCCTTTCCAAAGAATGGGCAAACTATTTTGTAGGTCAAACCGTTCTGAAGCTATAGACATTTGTATGAGAAGACAGATTTTAGGGATGTGTCATGTTTTGACAAACATTGCTCTCGCTCTGCCACATTTCACCAAAAATGCAGAGGTGTAACATCAGCATTTATGGTAGGACTGAGAAGCATCCAGTGCAAAATGTGTGACATTTCTAATTTAAAACTGAGAGATTCCAATGTTTTTTTGTTTTTTTATTCACATACCGGTGCGTCAATCGGATCAAATGAAATGAGATCCAATTGATTTTGATGTCTACTTTTTAATTGTTAAAATCTACATTTAGCTCTTTCTTCATTTGTTTCTTGCTGTTACAGCTAATGAAGATTGAATCTGAAAGACTCAGCAGAAGAATTACAGAGTATTTGAACTGAACCTGGTCAACTGCTTGGAAGATAGCTATGCTCACAAGTATACCACCAACACTCACGTGATCCACTGTGGCCTGGCAACATCGACCTGTCAATGCATATTCTCACCGTCATTGCTGGCGACTGCAAAACAATGTCTTGAAATAAATGGCTCGTTGGTCTAGGGGTATGATTCTCGCTTTGGGTGCGAGAGGTCCTGGGTTCAAATCCTGGACGAGCCCTTTTGAAGAGCCTTTAACAATGTGAGACAGGCGGATCTTGGGCAACTGGTTGGAGGGGCGACTGCTACCACTGGAGCGCAGGACCAGGTGGACAAGTGATTAAGGCAAGGGACTGCTAATCCATTGTGCTCTGCACTAGTGGGTTCAGCATCGCACAACATGTATTAATTTCTTCCTTGGTTAAAAAACCTGTCCTTTTACCGGGACATAGGTTACCTTCAGACGAGTCCCTTGACACTTGTGGGGGTCGTAGAGCAAAACTGAGAACAGCATTGTGTTTGTGAGAGTCTCCCCTTTCCAAAGAATGGGCAAACTATTTTGTAGGTCAAACCGTTCTGAAGCTATAGACATTTGTATGAGAAGACAGATTTTAGGGATGTGTCATGTTTTGACAAACATTGCTCTCGCTCTGCCACATTTCACCAAAAATGCAGAGGTGTAACATCAGCAGTTATGGTAGGACTGAGAAGCATCCAGTGCAAAATGTGTGACATTTCTAATTTAAAACTGAGAGATTCCAACGTTTTTTTATTTTTTTATTCACATACCGGTGCGTCAATCGGATCAAATGAAATGAGATCCAATTGATTTTGATGTCTACTTTTTAATTGTTAAAATCTACATTTAGCTCTTTCTTCATTTGTTTCTTGCTGTTACAGCTAATGAAGATTAAATCTGAAAGACTCAGCAGATGAATTACAGAGTATTTGAACTAAAACCTGGTCAACTGCTTGGAAGACAGCTATGCTCACAAGTATACCACCAACACTCACGTTATTCACTGTGGCCTGGCACCATCGACCTGTCAATCCAAATCCTCACCGTCATTGCTGGCGACTGCAATAAAAATGCCTTTGATAAAACGGCTCGTTGGTCTAGGGGTATGATTCTCGCTTCGGGTGCGAGAGGTCCCGGGTTCAAATCCCGGACGAGCCCATGTGTAGAGCTTTTAACAATCTGAAAGAGGCGGTTCTTGGGCAACAGTTTGGAGTGCAGACCAAGGTGGATGAGTGATAAAGGCAATGGATTGCTAATCCATTGTGCTCTGCACTCGTGGGTTCAGCATCGCACAGCATTTATTCATTTCTTCCTTGGTTAAAAAATCTGTCATTTTAACCGGTACATAGATTACCTTCAGACGAGTGTCGTGACCCTTGTGGGGGTCGTGGAGCAAAACTGAGAACGACATTGTGTTTGTGAGAGTCTCCCCTTTCCATGGAATGGTCAAACAATTTTGTAGGTCAAACCGTTCGGAAGCTACAGCCATTTGTATGAGAATACTGATTTTCGGGATGTGTCATGTTTTGACAAACATTGTTCTCGCTCTGCCGCATTTCACCAAAGATGCAGAGGTGTGACATCAGCGGTTATGAAGGTTTGAGAAGCATCCAGTGCAAAAAAAGTGACATTTCTAGTTTAAAACAGACAGATTCCAATGGGGATTTTTTATTTTATTCATGTACCGGTGCGTCAATCGGATCAAATGAAATGAGATCCAATTGATTTTGATGTCTACTTTTTAATTTTTTAAATCTACATTAGCTCTTTCTTCATTTGTTTCTTGCTGTTACAGCTAATGAAGATTGAATCTGTAAGACTCAGCAGATGAATTACAGAGTATTTGAACTAAAACCTGGTCAACTGCTTGGAAGACAGCTATGCTCACAAGTATACCACCAACACTCACGTTATTCACTGTGGCCTGGCACCATCGACCTGTCAATCCAAATCCTCACCGTCATTACTGGCGACTGCAATAAAAATGCCTTTGATAAAACGGCTCGTTGGTCTAGGGGTATGATTCTCGCTTCGGGTGCGAGAGGTCCCGGGTTCAAATCCCGGACGAGCCCATGTGTAGAGCCTTTAACAATCTGAAAGAGGCGGTTCTTGGGCAACAGTTTGGAGTGCAGACCAAGGTGGATGAGTGATAAAGGCAATGGATTGCTAATCCATTGTGCTCTGCACTCGTGGGTTCAGCATCGCACAGCATTTATTCATTTCTTCCTTGGTTAAAAAATCTGTCATTTTAACCGGTACATAGATTACCTTCAGACGAGTGTCGTGACCCTTGTGGGGGTCGTAGAGCAAAACTGAGATGGTCAAACAATTTTGTAGGTCAAACCGTTCGGAAGCTACAGCCATTTGTATGAGAAGACTGATTTTCGGGATGTGTCATGTTTTGACAAACATTGTTCTCGCTCTGCCGCATTTCACCAAAGATGCAGAGGTGTGACATCAGCGGTTATGAAGGTTTGAGAAGCATCCAGTGCAAAAAAAGTGACATTTCTAGTTTAAAACAGACAGATTCCAATGGGGATTTTTTATTTTATTCATGTACCGGTGCGTCAATCGGATCAAATGAAATGAGATCCAATTGATTTTGATGTCTACTTTAAATTTTTTTTAATCTACATTAGCTCTTTCTTCATTTGTTTCTTGCTGTTACAGCTAATGAAGATTGAATCTGAAAGACTCAGCAGATGAATTACAGATTATTTGAACTAAAACCTGGTCAACTGCTTGGAAGACAGCTATGCTCACAAGTATACCACCAACACTCACGTTATTCACTGTGGCCTGGCACCATCGACCTGTCAATCCAAATCCTCACCGTCATTACTGGTGACTGCAATAAAAATGCCTTTGATAAAACGGCTCGTTGGTCTAGGGGTATGATTCTCGCTTCGGGTGCGAGAGGTCCCGGGTTCAAATCCCGGACGAGCCCATGTGTAGATCCTTTAACAATCTGAAAGAGGCGATTCTTGGGCAACAGTTTGGAGTGCAGACCAAGGTGGATGAGTGATAAAGGCAATGGATTGCTAATCCATTGTGCTCTGCACTCGTGGGTTCAGCATCGCACAGCATTTATTCATTTCTTCCTTGGTTAAAAAATCTGTCATTTTAACCGGTACATAGATTACCTTCAGACGAGTGTCGTGACCCTTGTGGGGGTCGTAGAGCAAAACTGAGATGGTCAAACAATTTTGTAGGTCAAACCGTTCGGAAGCTACAGCCATTTGTATGAGAAGACTGATTTTCGGGATGTGTCATGTTTTGACAAACATTGTTCTCGCTCTGCCGCATTTCACCAAAGATGCAGAGGTGTGACATCAGCGGTTATGAAGGTTTGAGAAGCATCCAGTGCAAAAAAAGTGACATTTCTAGTTTAAAACAGACAGATTCCAATGGGGATTTTTTATTTTATTCATGTACCGGTGCGTCAATCGGATCAAATGAAATGAGATCCAATTGATTTTGATGTCTACTTTTAATTTTTTTTAATCTACATTAGCTCTTTCTTCATTTGTTTCTTGCTGTTACAGCTAATGAAGATTGAATCTGAAAGACTCAGCAGATGAATTACAGATTATTTGAACTAAAACCTGGTCAACTGCTTGGAAGACAGCTATGCTCACAAGTATACCACCAACACTCACTTTATTCACTGTGGCCTGGCACCATCGACCTGTCAATCCAAATCCTCACCGTCATTACTGGTGACTGCAATAAAAATGCCTTTGATAAAACGGCTCGTTGGTCTAGGGGTATGATTCTCGCTTCGGGTGCGAGAGGTCCCGGGTTCAAATCCCGGACGAGCCCATCATTAACAATCTGAAAGAGGCGGTTCTTGGGCAACAGTTTGGAGTGCAGACCAAGGTGGATGAGTGATAAAGGCAATGGATTGCTAATCCATTGTGCTCTGCACTCGTGGGCTCAGCATCGCACAGCATTTATTCATTTCTTCCTTGGTTAAAAAATCTGTCATTTTAACCGGTACATAGATTACCTTCAGACGAGTGTCGTGACCCTTGTGGGGGTCGTAGAGCAAAACTGAGATGGTCAAACAATTTTGTAGGTCAAACCGTTCGGAAGCTACAGCCATTTGTATGAGAAGACTGATTTTCGGGATGTGTCATGTTTTGACAAACATTGTTCTCGCTCTGCCGCATTTCACCAAAGATGCAGAGGTGTGACATCAGCGGTTATGAAGGTTTGAGAAGCATCCAGTGCAAAAAAAGTTACATTTCTAGTTTAAAACAGACAGATTCCAATGGGGATTTTTTATTTTATTCATGTACCGGTGCGTCAATCGGATCAAATGAAATGAGATCCAATTGATTTTGATGTCTACTTTTTAATTTTTTTAATCTACATTAGCTCTTTCTTCATTTGTTTCTTGCTGTTACAGCTAATGAAGATTGAATCTGAAAGACTCAGCAGATGAATTACAGATTATTTGAACTAAAACCTGGTCAACTGCTTGGAAGACAGCTATGCTCACAAGTATACCACCAACACTCACGTTATTCACTGTGGCCTGGCACCATCGACCTGTCAATCCAAATCCTCACCGTCATTACTGGTGACTGCAATAAAAATGCCTTTGATAAAACGGCTCGTTGGTCTAGGGGTATGATTCTTGCTTCGGGTGCGAGAGGTCCCGGGTTCAAATCCCGGACGAGCCCATGTGTAGATCCTTTAACAATCTGAAAGAGGCGGTTCTTGGGCAACAGTTTGGAGTGCAGACCAAGGTGGATGAGTGATAAAGGCAATGGATTGCTAATCCATTGTGCTCTGCACTCGTGGGTTCAGCATCGCACAGCATTTATTCATTTCTTCCTTGGTTAAAAAATCTGTCATTTTAACCGGTACATAGATTACCTTCAGACGAGTGTCGTGACCCTTGTGGGGGTCGTAGAGCAAAACTGAGATGGTCAAACAATTTTGTAGGTCAAACCGTTCGGAAGCTACAGCCATTTGTATGAGAAGACTGATTTTCGGGATGTGTCATGTTTTGACAAACATTGTTCTCGCTCTGCCGCATTTCACCAAAGATGCAGAGGTGTGACATCAGCGGTTATGAAGGTTTGAGAAGCATCCAGTGCAAAAAAAGTGACATTTCTAGTTTAAAACAGACAGATTCCAATGGGGATTTTTTATTTTATTCATGTACCGGTGCGTCAATCGGATCAAATGAAATGAGATCCAATTGATTTTGATGTCTACTTTTTAATTTTTTTAATCTACATTAGCTCTTTCTTCATTTGTTTCTTGCTGTTACAGCTAATGAAGATTGAATCTGAAAGACTCAGCAGATGAATTACAGAGTATTTTAACTAAAACCTGGTCAACTGCTTGGAAGACAGCTATGCTCACAAGTATACCACCAACACTCACGTTATTCACTGTGGCCTGGCACCATCGACCTGTCAATCCAAATCCTCACCGTCATTACTGGTGACTGCAATAAAAATGCCTTTGATAAAACGGCTCGTTGGTCTAGGGGTATGATTCTCGCTTCGGGTGTGAGAGGTCCCGGGTTCAAATCCCGGACGAGCCCATGTGTAGAGCCTTTAACAATCTGAAAGAGGTGGTTCTTGGGCAACAGTTTGGAGTGCAGACCAAGGTGGATGAGTGATAAAGGCAATGGATTGCTAATCCATTGTGCTCTGCACTCGTGGGTTCAGCATCGCACAGCATTTCTTCATTGGTTAAAAAATCTGTCATTTTAACCGGTACATAGATTACCTTCAGACGAGTGTCGTGACCCTTGTGGGGGTCGTAGAGCAAAACTGAGATGGTCAAACAATTTTGTAGGTCAAACCGTTCGGAAGCTACAGCCATTTGTATGAGAAGACTGATTTTCGGGATGTGTCATGTTTTGACAAACATTGTTCTCGCTCTGCCGCATTTCACCAAAGATGCAGAGGTGTGACATCAGCGGTTATGAAGGTTTGAGAAGCATCCAGTGCAAAAAAAGTTACATTTCTAGTTTAAAACAGACAGATTCCAATGGGGATTTTTTATTTTATTCATGTACCGGTGCGTCAATCGGATCAAATGAAATGAGATCCAATTGATTTTGATGTCTACTTTTTAATTTTTTTAATCTACATTAGCTCTTTCTTCATTTGTTTCTTGCTGTTACAGCTAATGAAGATTGAATCTGAAAGACTCAGCAGATGAATTACAGATTATTTGAACTAAAACCTGGTCAACTGCTTGGAAGACAGCTATGCTCACAAGTATACCACCAACACTCACGTTATTCACTGTGGCCTGGCACCATCGACCTGTCAATCCAAATCCTCACCGTCATTACTGGTGACTGCAATAAAAATGCCTTTGATAAAACGGCTCGTTGGTCTAGGGGTATGATTCTTGCTTCGGGTGCGAGAGGTCCCGGGTTCAAATCCCGGACGAGCCCATGTGTAGATCCTTTAACAATCTGAAAGAGGCGGTTCTTGGGCAACAGTTTGGAGTGCAGACCAAGGTGGATGAGTGATAAAGGCAATGGATTGCTAATCCATTGTGCTCTGCACTCGTGGGTTCAGCATCGCACAGCATTTATTCATTTCTTCCTTGGTTAAAAAATCTGTCATTTTAACCGGTACATAGATTACCTTCAGACGAGTGTCGTGACCCTTGTGGGGGTCGTAGAGCAAAACTGAGATGGTCAAACAATTTTGTAGGTCAAACCGTTCGGAAGCTACAGCCATTTGTATGAGAAGACTGATTTTCGGGATGTGTCATGTTTTGACAAACATTGTTCTCGCTCTGCCGCATTTCACCAAAGATGCAGAGGTGTGACATCAGCGGTTATGAAGGTTTGAGAAGCATCCAGTGCAAAAAAAGTTACATTTCTAGTTTAAAACAGACAGATTCCAATGGGGATTTTTTATTTTATTCATGTACCGGTGCGTCAATCGGATCAAATGAAATGAGATCCAATTGATTTTGATGTCTACTTTTTAATTTTTTTAATCTACATTAGCTCTTTCTTCATTTGTTTCTTGCTGTTACAGCTAATGAAGATTGAATCTGAAAGACTCAGCAGATGAATTACAGAGTATTTTAACTAAAACCTGGTCAACTGCTTGGAAGACAGCTATGCTCACAAGTATACCACCAACACTCACGTTATTCACTGTGGCCTGGCACCATCGACCTGTCAATCCAAATCCTCACCGTCATTACTGGTGACTGCAATAAAAATGCCTTTGATAAAACGGCTCGTTGGTCTAGGGGTATGATTCTCGCTTCGGGTGTGAGAGGTCCCGGGTTCAAATCCCGGACGAGCCCATGTGTAGAGCCTTTAACAATCTGAAAGAGGTGGTTCTTGGGCAACAGTTTGGAGTGCAGACCAAGGTGGATGAGTGATAAAGGCAATGGATTGCTAATCCATTGTGCTCTGCACTCGTGGGTTCAGCATCGCACAGCATTTCTTCATTGGTTAAAAAATCTGTCATTTTAACCGGTACATAGATTACCTTCAGACGAGTGTCGTGACCCTTGTGGGGGTCGTAGAGCAAAACTGAGATGGTCAAACAATTTTGTAGGTCAAACCGTTCGGAAGCTACAGCCATTTGTATGAGAAGACTGATTTTCGGGATGTGTCATGTTTTGACAAACATTGTTCTCGCTCTGCCGCATTTCACCAAAGATGCAGAGGTGTGACATCAGCGGTTATGAAGGTTTGAGAAGCATCCAGTGCAAAAAAAGTTACATTTCTAGTTTAAAACAGACAGATTCCAATGGGGATTTTTTATTTTATTCATGTACCGGTGCGTCAATCGGATCAAATGAAATGAGATCCAATTGATTTTGATGTCTACTTTTTAATTTTTTTAATCTACATTAGCTCTTTCTTCATTTGTTTCTTGCTGTTACAGCTAATGAAGATTGAATCTGAAAGACTCAGCAGATGAATTACAGATTATTTGAACTAAAACCTAGTCAACTGCTTGGAAGACAGCTATGCTCACAAGTATACCACCAACACTCACGTTATTCACTGTGGCCTGGCACCATCGACCTGTCAATCCAAATCCTCACCGTCATTACTGGTGACTGCAATAAAAATGCCTTTGATAAAACGGCTCGTTGGTCTAGGGGTATGATTCTCGCTTTGGGTGCGAGAGGTCCCGCGTTCAAATCCCGGACGAGCCCATGTGTAGATCCTTTAACAATCTGAAAGAGGCGGTTCTTGGGCAACAGTTTGGAGTGCAGACCAAGGTGGATGAGTGATAAAGGCAATGGATTGCTAATCCATTGTGCTCTGCACTCGTGGGTTCAGCATCGCACAGCATTTATTCATTTCTTCCTTGGTTAAAAAATCTGTCATTTTAACCGGTACATAGATTACCTTCAGACGAGTGTCGTGACCCTTGTGGGGGTCGTAGAGCAAAACTGAGATGGTCAAACAATTTTGTAGGTCAAACCGTTCGGAAGCTACAGCCATTTGTATGAGAAGACTGATTTTCGGGATGTGTCATGTTTTGACAAACATTGTTCTCGCTCTGCCGCATTTCACCAAAGATGCAGAGGTGTGACATCAGCGGTTATGAAGGTTTGAGAAGCATCCAGTGCAAAAAAAGTTACATTTCTAGTTTAAAACAGACAGATTCCAATGGGGATTTTTTATTTTATTCATGTACCGGTGCGTCAATCGGATCAAATGAAATGAGATCCAATTGATTTTGATGTCTACTTTTTAATTTTTTTAATCTACATTAGCTCTTTCTTCATTTGTTTCTTGCTGTTACAGCTAATGAAGATTGAATCTGAAAGACTCAGCAGATGAATTACAGATTATTTGAACTAAAACCTAGTCAACTGCTTGGAAGACAGCTATGCTCACAAGTATACCACCAACACTCACGTTATTCACTGTGGCCTGGCACCATCGACCTGTCAATCCAAATCCTCACCGTCATTACTGGTGACTGCAATAAAAATGCCTTTGATAAAACGGCTCGTTGGTCTAGGGGTATGATTCTCGCTTCGGGTGCGAGAGGTCCCGCGTTCAAATCCCGGACGAGCCCATGTGTAGATCCTTTAACAATCTGAAAGAGGCGGTTCTTGGGCAACAGTTTGGAGTGCAGACCAAGGTGGATGAGTGATAAAGGCAATGGATTGCTAATCCATTGTGCTCTGCACTCGTGGGTTCAGCATCGCACAGCATTTATTCATTTCTTCCTTGGTTAAAAAATCTGTCATTTTAACCGGTACATAGATTACCTTCAGACGAGTGTCGTGACCCTTGTGGGGGTCGTAGAGCAAAACTGAGATGGTCAAACAATTTTGTAGGTCAAACCGTTCGGAAGCTACAGCCATTTGTATGAGAAGACTGATTTTCGGGATGTGTCATGTTTTGACAAACATTGTTCTCGCTCTGCCGCATTTCACCAAAGATGCAGAGGTGTGACATCAGCGGTTATGAAGGTTTGAGAAGCATCCAGTGCAAAAAAAGTGACATTTCTAGTTTAAAACAGACAGATTCCAATGGGGATTTTTTATTTTATTCATGTACCGGTGCGTCAATCGGATCAAATGAAATGAGATCCAATTGATTTTGATGTCTACTTTTGAATTTTTTTAATCTACATTAGCTCTTTCTTCATTTGTTTCTTGCTGTTACAGCTAATGAAGATTGAATCTGAAAGACTCAGCAGATGAATTACAGATTATTTGAACTAAAACCTAGTCAACTGCTTGGAAGACAGCTATGCTCACAAGTATACCACCAACACTCACGTTATTCACTGTGGCCTGGCACCATCGACCTGTCAATCCAAATCCTCACCGTCATTACTGGTGACTGCAATAAAAATGCCTTTGATAAAACGGCTCGTTGGTCTAGGGGTATGATTCTCGCTTCGGGTGTGAGAGGTCCCGGGTTCAAATCCCGGACGAGCCCATGTGTAGAGCCTTTAACAATCTGAAAGAGGTGGTTCTTGGGCAACAGTTTGGAGTGCAGACCAAGGTGGATGAGTGATAAAGGCAATGGATTGCTAATCCATTGTGCTCTGCACTCGTGGGTTCAGCATCGCACAGCATTTCTTCATTGGTTAAAAAATCTGTCATTTTAACCGGTACATAGATTACCTTCAGACGAGTGTCGTGACCCTTGTGGGGGTCGTAGAGCAAAACTGAGATGGTCAAACAATTTTGTAGGTCAAACCGTTCGGAAGCTACAGCCATTTGTATGAGAAGACTGATTTTCGGGATGTGTCATGTTTTGACAAACATTGTTCTCGCTCTGCCGCATTTCACCAAAGATGCAGAGGTGTGACATCAGCGGTTATGAAGGTTTGAGAAGCATCCAGTGCAAAAAAAGTTACATTTCTAGTTTAAAACAGACAGATTCCAATGGGGATTTTTTATTTTATTCATGTACCGGTGCGTCAATCGGATCAAATGAAATGAGATCCAATTGATTTTGATGTCTACTTTTTAATTTTTTTAATCTACATTAGCTCTTTCTTCATTTGTTTCTTGCTGTTACAGCTAATGAAGATTGAATCTGAAAGACTCAGCAGATGAATTACAGATTATTTGAACTAAAACCTAGTCAACTGCTTGGAAGACAGCTATGCTCACAAGTATACCACCAACACTCACGTTATTCACTGTGGCCTGGCACCATCGACCTGTCAATCCAAATCCTCACCGTCATTACTGGTGACTGCAATAAAAATGCCTTTGATAAAACGGCTCGTTGGTCTAGGGGTATGATTCTCGCTTCGGGTGCGAGAGGTCCCGCGTTCAAATCCCGGACGAGCCCATGTGTAGATCCTTTAACAATCTGAAAGAGGCGGTTCTTGGGCAACAGTTTGGAGTGCAGACCAAGGTGGATGAGTGATAAAGGCAATGGATTGCTAATCCATTGTGCTCTGCACTCGTGGGTTCAGCATCGCACAGCATTTATTCATTTCTTCCTTGGTTAAAAAATCTGTCATTTTAACCGGTACATAGATTACCTTCAGACGAGTGTCGTGACCCTTGTGGGGGTCGTAGAGCAAAACTGAGATGGTCAAACAATTTTGTAGGTCAAACCGTTCGGAAGCTACAGCCATTTGTATGAGAAGACTGATTTTCGGGATGTGTCATGTTTTGACAAACATTGTTCTCGCTCTGCCGCATTTCACCAAAGATGCAGAGGTGTGACATCAGCGGTTATGAAGGTTTGAGAAGCATCCAGTGCAAAAAAAGTTACATTTCTAGTTTAAAACAGACAGATTCCAATGGGGATTTTTTATTTTATTCATGTACCGGTGCGTCAATCGGATCAAATGAAATGAGATCCAATTGATTTTGATGTCTACTTTTTAATTTTTTTAATCTACATTAGCTCTTTCTTCATTTGTTTCTTGCTGTTACAGCTAATGAAGATTGAATCTGAAAGACTCAGCAGATGAATTACAGATTATTTGAACTAAAACCTAGTCAACTGCTTGGAAGACAGCTATGCTCACAAGTATACCACCAACACTCACGTTATTCACTGTGGCCTGGCACCATCGACCTGTCAATCCAAATCCTCACCGTCATTACTGGTGACTGCAATAAAAATGCCTTTGATAAAACGGCTCGTTTGTCTAGGGGTATGATTCTCGCTTCGGGTGCGAGAGGTCCCGCGTTCAAATCCCGGACGAGCCCATGTGTAGATCCTTTAACAATCTGAAAGAGGCGGTTCTTGGGCAACAGTTTGGAGTGCAGACCAAGGTGGATGAGTGATAAAGGCAATGGATTGCTAATCCATTGTGCTCTGCACTCGTGGGTTCAGCATCGCACAGCATTTCTTCATTGGTTAAAAAATCTGTCATTTTAACCGGTACATAGATTACCTTCAGACGAGTGTCGTGACCCTTGTGGGGGTCGTAGAGCAAAACTGAGATGGTCAAACAATTTTGTAGGTCAAACCGTTCGGAAGCTACAGCCATTTGTATGAGAAGACTGATTTTCGGGATGTGTCATGTTTTGACAAACATTGTTCTCGCTCTGCCGCATTTCACCAAAGATGCAGAGGTGTGACATCAGCGGTTATGAAGGTTTGAGAAGCATCCAGTGCAAAAAAAGTTACATTTCTAGTTTAAAACAGACAGATTCCAATGGGGATTTTTTATTTTATTCATGTACCGGTGCGTCAATCGGATCAAATGAAATGAGATCCAATTGATTTTGATGTCTACTTTTTAATTTTTTTAATCTACATTAGCTCTTTCTTCATTTGTTTCTTGCTGTTACAGCTAATGAAGATTGAATCTGAAAGACTCAGCAGATGAATTACAGATTATTTGAACTAAAACCTAGTCAACTGCTTGGAAGACAGCTATGCTCACAAGTATACCACCAACACTCACGTTATTCACTGTGGCCTGGCACCATCGACCTGTCAATCCAAATCCTCACCGTCATTACTGGTGACTGCAATAAAAATGCCTTTGATAAAACGGCTCGTTGGTCTAGGGGTATGATTCTCGCTTCGGGTGCGAGAGGTCCCGCGTTCAAATCCCGGACGAGCCCATGTGTAGATCCTTTAACAATCTGAAAGAGGCGGTTCTTGGGCAACAGTTTGGAGTGCAGACCAAGGTGGATGAGTGATAAAGGCAATGGATTGCTAATCCATTGTGCTCTGCACTCGTGGGTTCAGCATCGCACAGCATTTATTCATTTCTTCCTTGGTTAAAAAATCTGTCATTTTAACCGGTACATAGATTACCTTCAGACGAGTGTCGTGACCCTTGTGGGGGTCGTAGAGCAAAACTGTGGGTTCAGCATCGCACAGCATTTATTCATTTCTTCCTTGGTTAAAAAATCTGTCATTTTAACCGGTACATAGATTACCTTCAGACGAGTGTCGTGACCCTTGTGGGGGTCGTAGAGAAAAACTGAGATGGTCAAACAATTTTGTAGGTCAAACCGTTCGGAAGCTACAGCCATTTGTATGAGAAGACTGATTTTCGGGATGTGTCATGTTTTGACAAACATTGTTCTCGCTCTGCCGCATTTCACCAAAGATGCAGAGGTGTGACATCAGCGGTTATGAAGGTTTGAGAAGCATCCAGTGCAAAAAAAGTTACATTTCTAGTTTAAAACAGACAGATTCCAATGGGGATTTTTTATTTTATTCATGTACCGGTGCGTCAATCGGATCAAATGAAATGAGATCCAATTGATTTTGATGTCTACTTTTTAATTTTTTTAATCTACATTAGCTCTTTCTTCATTTGTTTCTTGCTGTTACAGCTAATGAAGATTGAATCTGAAAGACTCAGCAGATGAATTACAGATTATTTGAACTAAAACCTAGTCAACTGCTTGGAAGACAGCTATGCTCACAAGTATACCACCAACACTCACGTTATTCACTGTGGCCTGGCACCATCGACCTGTCAATCCAAATCCTCACCGTCATTACTGGTGACTGCAATAAAAATGCCTTTGATAAAACGGCTCGTTGGTCTAGGGGTATGATTCTCGCTTCGGGTGCGAGAGGTCCCGCGTTCAAATCCCGGACGAGCCCATGTGTAGATCCTTTAACAATCTGAAAGAGGCGGTTCTTGGGCAACAGTTTGGAGTGCAGACCAAGGTGGATGAGTGATAAAGGCAATGGATTGCTAATCCATTGTGCTCTGCACTCGTGGGTTCAGCATCGCACAGCATTTATTCATTTCTTCCTTGGTTAAAAAATCTGTCATTTTAACCGGTACATAGATTACCTTCAGACGAGTGTCGTGACCCTTGTGGGGGTCGTAGAGCAAAACTGAGATGGTCAAACAATTTTGTAGGTCAAACCGTTCGGAAGCTACAGCCATTTGTATGAGAAGACTGATTTTCGGGATGTGTCATGTTTTGACAAACATTGTTCTCGCTCTGCCGCATTTCACCAAAGATGCAGAGGTGTGACATCAGCGGTTATGAAGGTTTGAGAAGCATCCAGTGCAAAAAAAGTGACATTTCTAGTTTAAAACAGACAGATTCCAATGGGGATTTTTTATTTTATTCATGTACCGGTGCGTCAATCGGATCAAATGAAATGAGATCCAATTGATTTTGATGTCTACTTTTGAATTTTTTTAATCTACATTAGCTCTTTCTTCATTTGTTTCTTGCTGTTACAGCTAATGAAGATTGAATCTGAAAGACTCAGCAGATGAATTACAGATTATTTGAACTAAAACCTAGTCAACTGCTTGGAAGACAGCTATGCTCACAAGTATACCACCAACACTCACGTTATTCACTGTGGCCTGGCACCATCGACCTGTCAATCCAAATCCTCACCGTCATTACTGGTGACTGCAATAAAAATGCCTTTGATAAAACGGCTCGTTGGTCTAGGGGTATGATTCTCGCTTCGGGTGCGAGAGGTCCCGGGTTCAAATCCCGGACGAGCCCATGTGTAGATCCTTTAACAATCTGAAAGAGGCGGTTCTTGGGCAACAGTTTGGAGTGCAGACCAAGGTGGATGAGTGATAAAGGCAATGGATTGCTAATCCATTGTGCTCTGCACTCGTGGGTTCAGCATCGCACAGCATTTATTCATTTCTTCCTTGGTTAAAAAATCTGTCATTTTAACCGGTACATAGATTACCTTCAGACGAGTGTCGTGACCCTTGTGGGGGTCGTAGAGCAAAACTGAGATGGTCAAACAATTTTGTAGGTCAAACCGTTCGGAAGCTACAGCCATTTGTATGAGAAGACTGATTTTCGGGATGTGTCATGTTTTGACAAACATTGTTCTCGCTCTGCCGCATTTCACCAAAGATGCAGAGGTGTGACATCAGCGGTTATGAAGGTTTGAGAAGCATCCAGTGCAAAAAAAGTGACATTTCTAGTTTAAAACAGACAGATTCCAATGGGGATTTTTTATTTTATTCATGTACCGGTGCGTCAATCGGATCAAATGAAATGAGATCCAATTGATTTTGATGTCTACTTTTTAATTTTTTTAATCTACATTAGCTCTTTCTTCATTTGTTTCTTGCTGTTACAGCTAATGAAGATTGAATCTGAAAGACTCAGCAGATGAATTACAGAGTATTTTAACTAAAACCTGGTCAACTGCTTGGAAGACAGCTATGCTCACAAGTATACCACCAACACTCACGTTATTCACTGTGGCCTGGCACCATCGACCTGTCAATCCAAATCCTCACCGTCATTACTGGTGACTGCAATAAAAATGCCTTTGATAAAACGGCTCGTTGGTCTAGGGGTATGATTCTCGCTTCGGGTGCGAGAGGTCCCGGGTTCAAATCCTGGACGAGCCCATGTGTAGATCCTTTAACAATCTGAAAGAGGCGGTTCTTGGGCAACAGTTTGGAGTGCAGACCAAGGTGGATGAGTGATAAAGGCAATGGATTGCTAATCCATTGTGCTCTGCACTCGTGGGTTCAGCATCGCACAGCATTTATTCATTTCTTCCTTGGTTAAAAAATCTGTCATTTTAACCGGTACATAGATTACCTTCAGACGAGTGTCGTGACCCTTGTGGGGGTCGTAGAGCAAAACTGAGATGGTCAAACAATTTTGTAGGTCAAACCGTTCGGAAGCTACAGCCATTTGTATGAGAAGACTGATTTTCGGGATGTGTCATGTTTTGACAAACATTGTTCTCGCTCTGCCGCATTTCACCAAAGATGCAGAGGTGTGACATCAGCGGTTATGAAGGTTTGAGAAGCATCCAGTGCAAAAAAAGTGACATTTCTAGTTTAAAACAGACAGATTCCAATGGGGATTTTTTATTTTATTCATGTACCGGTGCGTCAATCGGATCAAATGAAATGAGATCCAATTGATTTTGATGTCTACTTTTTAATTTTTTTAATCTACATTAGCTCTTTCTTCATTTGTTTCTTGCTGTTACAGCTAATGAAGATTGAATCTGAAAGACTCAGCAGATGAATTACAGAGTATTTTAACTAAAACCTGGTCAACTGCTTGGAAGACAGCTATGCTCACAAGTATACCACCAACACTCACGTTATTCACTGTGGCCTGGCACCATCGACCTGTCAATCCAAATCCTCACCGTCATTATTGGTGACTGCAATAAAAATGCCTTTGATAAAACGGCTCGTTGGTCTAGGGGTATGATTCTCGCTTCGGGTGCGAGAGGTCCCGGGTTCAAATCCCGGACGAGCCCATGTGTAGATCCTTTAACAATCTGAAAGAGGCGGTTCTTGGGCAACAGTTTGGAGTGCAGACCAAGGTGGATGAGTGATAAAGGCAATGGATTGCTAATCCATTGTGCTCTGCACTCGTGGGTTCAGCATCGCACAGCATTTATTCATTTCTTCCTTGGTTAAAAAATCTGTCATTTTAACCGGTACATAGATTACCTTCAGACGAGTGTCGTGACCCTTGTGGGGGTCGTAGAGCAAAACTGAGATGGTCAAACAATTTTGTAGGTCAAACCGTTCGGAAGCTACAGCCATTTGTATGAGAAGACTGATTTTCGGGATGTGTCATGTTTTGACAAACATTGTTCTCGCTCTGCCGCATTTCACCAAAGATGCAGAGGTGTGACATCAGCGGTTATGAAGGTTTGAGAAGCATCCAGTGCAAAAAAAGTGACATTTCTAGTTTAAAACAGACAGATTCCAATGGGGATTTTTTATTTTATTCATGTACCGGTGCGTCAATCGGATCAAATGAAATGAGATCCAATTGATTTTGATGTCTACTTTTTAATTTTTTTAATCTACATTAGCTCTTTCTTCATTTGTTTCTTGCTGTTACAGCTAATGAAGATTGAATCTGAAAGACTCAGCAGATGAATTACAGAGTATTTTAACTAAAACCTGGTCAACTGCTTGGAAGACAGCTATGCTCACAAGTATACCACCAACACTCACGTTATTCACTGTGGCCTGGCACCATCGACCTGTCAATCCAAATCCTCACCGTCATTATTGGTGACTGCAATAAAAATGCCTTTGATAAAACGGCTCGTTGGTCTAGGGGTATGATTCTCGCTTCGGGTGCGAGAGGTCCCGGGTTCAAATCCCGGACGAGCCCATGTGTAGATCCTTTAACAATCTGAAAGAGGCGGTTCTTGGGCAACAGTTTGGAGTGCAGACCAAGGTGGATGAGTGATAAAGGCAATGGATTGCTAATCCATTGTGCTCTGCACTCGTGGGTTCAGCATCGCACAGCATTTATTCATTTCTTCCTTGGTTAAAAAATCTGTCATTTTAACCGGTACATAGATTACCTTCAGACGAGTGTCGTGACCCTTGTGGGGGTCGTAGAGCAAAACTGAGATGGTCAAACAATTTTGTAGGTCAAACCGTTCGGAAGCTACAGCCATTTGTATGAGAAGACTGATTTTCGGGATGTGTCATGTTTTGACAAACATTGTTCTCGCTCTGCCGCATTTCACCAAAGATGCAGAGGTGTGACATCAGCGGTTATGAAGGTTTGAGAAGCATCCAGTGCAAAAAAAGTGACATTTCTAGTTTAAAACAGACAGATTCCAATGGGGATTTTTTATTTTATTCATGTACCGGTGCGTCAATCGGATCAAATGAAATGAGATCCAATTGATTTTGATGTCTACTTTTTAATTTTTTTAATCTACATTAGCTCTTTCTTCATTTGTTTCTTGCTGTTACAGCTAATGAAGATTGAATCTGAAAGACTCAGCAGGTGAATTACAGAGTATTTTAACTAAAACCTGGTCAACTGCTTGGAAGACAGCTATGCTCACAAGTATACCACCAACACTCACGTTATTCACTGTGGCCTGGCACCATCGACCTGTCAATCCAAATCCTCACCGTCATTACTGGTGACTGCAATAAAAATGCCTTTGATAAAACGGCTCGTTGGTCTAGGGGTATGATTCTTGCTTCGGGTGCGAGAGGTCCCGGGTTCAAATCCCGGACGAGCCCATGTGTAGATCCTTTAACAATCTGAAAGAGGCGGTTCTTGGGCAACAGTTTGGAGTGCAGACCAAGGTGGATGAGTGATAAAGGCAATGGATTGCTAATCCATTGTGCTCTGCACTCGTGGGTTCAGCATCGCACAGCATTTATTCATTTCTTCCTTGGTTAAAAAATCTGTCATTTTAACCGGTACATAGATTACCTTCAGACGAGTGTCGTGACCCTTGTGGGGGTCGTAGAGCAAAACTGAGATGGTCAAACAATTTTGTAGGTCAAACCGTTCGGAAGCTACAGCCATTTGTATGAGAAGACTGATTTTCGGGATGTGTCATGTTTTGACAAACATTGTTCTCGCTCTGCCGCATTTCACCAAAGATGCAGAGGTGTGACATCAGCGGTTATGAAGGTTTGAGAAGCATCCAGTGCAAAAAAAGTTACATTTCTAGTTTAAAACAGACAGATTCCAATGGGGATTTTTTATTTTATTCATGTACCGGTGCGTCAATCGGATCAAATGAAATGAGATCCAATTGATTTTGATGTCTACTTTTTAATTTTTTTAATCTACATTAGCTCTTTCTTCATTTGTTTCTTGCTGTTACAGCTAATGAAGATTGAATCTGAAAGACTCAGCAGATGAATTACAGAGTATTTTAACTAAAACCTGGTCAACTGCTTGGAAGACAGCTATGCTCACAAGTATACCACCAACACTCACGTTATTCACTGTGGCCTGGCACCATCAACCTGTCAATCCAAATCCTCACCGTCATTACTGGTGACTGCAATAAAAATGCCTTTGATAAAACGGCTCGTTGGTCTAGGGGTATGATTCTCGCTTCGGGTGCGAGAGGTCCCGGGTTCAAATCCCGGACGAGCCCATGTGTAGAGCCTTTAACAATCTGAAAGAGGTGGTTCTTGGGCAACAGTTTGGAGTGCAGACCAAGGTGGATGAGTGATAAAGGCAATGGATTGCTAATCCATTGTGCTCTGCACTCGTGGGTTCAGCATCGCACAGCATTTCTTCATTGGTTAAAAAATCTGTCATTTTAACAGGTACATAGATTACCTTCAGACGAGTGTCGTGACCCTTGTGGGGGTCGTAGAGCAAAACTGAGAATGACATTGTGTTTGTGAGAGTCTCCCCTTTCCATGGAATGGTCAAACAATTTTGTAGGTCAAACCGTTCGGAAGCTACAGCCATTTGTATGAGAAGACTGATTTTCGGGATGTGTCATGTTTTGACAAACATTGTTCTCGCTCTGCCGCATTTCACCAAAGATGCAGAGGTGTGACATCAGCGGTTATGAAGGTTTGAGAAGCATCCAGTGCAAAAAAAGTGACATTTCTAGTTTAAAACAGACAGATTCCAATTGGGATTTTTTATTTTATTCATGTACCGGTGCGTCAATCGGATCAAATGAAATGAGATCCAATTGATTTTGATGTCTACTTTTTAATTTTTTTAATCTACATTAGCTCTTTCTTCATTTGTTTCTTGCTGTTACAGCTAATGAAGATTGAATCTGAAAGACTCAGCAGATGCATTACAGAGTATTTTAACTAAAACCTGGTCAACTGCTTGGAAGACAGCTATGCTCACAAGTATACCACCAACACTCACGTTATTCACTGTGGCCTGGCACCATCGACCTGTCAATCCAAATCCTCACCGTCATTACTGGTGACTGCAATAAAAATGCCTTTGATAAAACGGCTCGTTGGTCTAGGGGTATGATTCTCGCTTCGGGTGCGAGAGGTCCCGGGTTCAAATCCCGGACGAGCCCAAGTGTAGATCCTTTAACAATCTGAAAGAGGCGGTTCTTGGGCAACAGTTTGGAGTGCAGACCAAGGTGGATGAGTGATAAAGGCAATGGATTGCTAATCCATTGTGCTCTGCACTCGTGGGTTCATTATCGCACAGCATTTATTCATTTCTTCCTTGGTTAAAAAATCTGTCATTTTAACCGGTACATAGATTACCTTCAGACGAGTGTCGTGACCCTTGTGGGGGTCGTAGAGCAAAACTGAGATGGTCAAACAATTTTGTAGGTCAAACCGTTCGGAAGCTACAGCCATTTGTATGAGAAGACTGATTTTCGGGATGTGTCATGTTTTGACAAACATTGTTCTCGCTCTGCCGCATTTCACCAAAGATGCAGAGGTGTGACATCAGCGGTTATGAAGGTTTGAGAAGCATCCAGTGCAAAAAAAGTGACATTTCTAGTTTAAAACAGACAGATTCCAATGGGGATTTTTTATTTTATTCATGTACCGGTGCGTCAATCGGATCAAATGAAATGAGATCCAATTGATTTTGATGTCTACTTTTTAATTTTTTTAATCTACATTAGCTCTTTCTTCATTTGTTTCTTGCTGTTACAGCTAATGAAGATTGAATCTGAAAGACTCAGCAGATGAATTACAGAGTATTTTAACTAAAACCTGGTCAACTGCTTGGAAGACAGCTATGCTCACAAGTATACCACCAACACTCACGTTATTCACTGTGGCCTGGCACCATCGACCTGTCAATCCAAATCCTCACCGTCATTATTGGTGACTGCAATAAAAATGCCTTTGATAAAACGGCTCGTTGGTCTAGGGGTATGATTCTCGCTTCGGGTGCGAGAGGTCCCGGGTTCAAATCCCGGACGAGCCCATGTGTAGATCCTTTAACAATCTGAAAGAGGCGGTTCTTGGGCAACAGTTTGGAGTGCAGACCAAGGTGGATGAGTGATAAAGGCAATGGATTGCTAATCCATTGTGCTCTGCACTCGTGGGTTCAGCATCGCACAGCATTTATTCATTTCTTCCTTGGTTAAAAAATCTGTCATTTTAACCGGTACATAGATTACCTTCAGACGAGTGTCGTGACCCTTGTGGGGGTCGTAGAGCAAAACTGAGATGGTCAAACAATTTTGTAGGTCAAACCGTTCGGAAGCTACAGCCATTTGTATGAGAAGACTGATTTTCGGGATGTGTCATGTTTTGACAAACATTGTTCTCGCTCTGCCGCATTTCACCAAAGATGCAGAGGTGTGACATCAGCGGTTATGAAGGTTTGAGAAGCATCCAGTGCAAAAAAAGTGACATTTCTAGTTTAAAACAGACAGATTCCAATGGGGATTTTTTATTTTATTCATGTACCGGTGCGTCAATCGGATCAAATGAAATGAGATCCAATTGATTTTGATGTCTACTTTTTAATTTTTTTAATCTACATTAGCTCTTTCTTCATTTGTTTCTTGCTGTTACAGCTAATGAAGATTGAATCTGAAAGACTCAGCAGGTGAATTACAGAGTATTTTAACTAAAACCTGGTCAACTGCTTGGAAGACAGCTATGCTCACAAGTATACCACCAACACTCACGTTATTCACTGTGGCCTGGCACCATCGACCTGTCAATCCAAATCCTCACCGTCATTACTGGTGACTGCAATAAAAATGCCTTTGATAAAACGGCTCGTTGGTCTAGGGGTATGATTCTTGCTTCGGGTGCGAGAGGTCCCGGGTTCAAATCCCGGACGAGCCCATGTGTAGATCCTTTAACAATCTGAAAGAGGCGGTTCTTGGGCAACAGTTTGGAGTGCAGACCAAGGTGGATGAGTGATAAAGGCAATGGATTGCTAATCCATTGTGCTCTGCACTCGTGGGTTCAGCATCGCACAGCATTTATTCATTTCTTCCTTGGTTAAAAAATCTGTCATTTTAACCGGTACATAGATTACCTTCAGACGAGTGTCGTGACCCTTGTGGGGGTCGTAGAGCAAAACTGAGATGGTCAAACAATTTTGTAGGTCAAACCGTTCGGAAGCTACAGCCATTTGTATGAGAAGACTGATTTTCGGGATGTGTCATGTTTTGACAAACATTGTTCTCGCTCTGCCGCATTTCACCAAAGATGCAGAGGTGTGACATCAGCGGTTATGAAGGTTTGAGAAGCATCCAGTGCAAAAAAAGTTACATTTCTAGTTTAAAACAGACAGATTCCAATGGGGATTTTTTATTTTATTCATGTACCGGTGCGTCAATCGGATCAAATGAAATGAGATCCAATTGATTTTGATGTCTACTTTTTAATTTTTTTAATCTACATTAGCTCTTTCTTCATTTGTTTCTTGCTGTTACAGCTAATGAAGATTGAATCTGAAAGACTCAGCAGATGAATTACAGAGTATTTTAACTAAAACCTGGTCAACTGCTTGGAAGACAGCTATGCTCACAAGTATACCACCAACACTCACGTTATTCACTGTGGCCTGGCACCATCAACCTGTCAATCCAAATCCTCACCGTCATTACTGGTGACTGCAATAAAAATGCCTTTGATAAAACGGCTCGTTGGTCTAGGGGTATGATTCTCGCTTCGGGTGCGAGAGGTCCCGGGTTCAAATCCCGGACGAGCCCATGTGTAGAGCCTTTAACAATCTGAAAGAGGTGGTTCTTGGGCAACAGTTTGGAGTGCAGACCAAGGTGGATGAGTGATAAAGGCAATGGATTGCTAATCCATTGTGCTCTGCACTCGTGGGTTCAGCATCGCACAGCATTTCTTCATTGGTTAAAAAATCTGTCATTTTAACCGGTACATAGATTACCTTCAGACGAGTGTCGTGACCCTTGTGGGGGTCGTAGAGCAAAACTGAGAATGACATTGTGTTTGTGAGAGTCTCCCCTTTCCATGGAATGGTCAAACAATTTTGTAGGTCAAACCGTTCGGAAGCTACAGCCATTTGTATGAGAAGACTGATTTTCGGGATGTGTCATGTTTTGACAAACATTGTTCTCGCTCTGCCGCATTTCACCAAAGATGCAGAGGTGTGACATCAGCGGTTATGAAGGTTTGAGAAGCATCCAGTGCAAAAAAAGTGACATTTCTAGTTTAAAACAGACAGATTCCAATTGGGATTTTTTATTTTATTCATGTACCGGTGCGTCAATCGGATCAAATGAAATGAGATCCAATTGATTTTGATGTCTACTTTTTAATTTTTTTAATCTACATTAGCTCTTTCTTCATTTGTTTCTTGCTGTTACAGCTAATGAAGATTGAATCTGAAAGACTCAGCAGATGCATTACAGAGTATTTTAACTAAAACCTGGTCAACTGCTTGGAAGACAGCTATGCTCACAAGTATACCACCAACACTCACGTTATTCACTGTGGCCTGGCACCATCGACCTGTCAATCCAAATCCTCACCGTCATTACTGGTGACTGCAATAAAAATGCCTTTGATAAAACGGCTCGTTGGTCTAGGGGTATGATTCTCGCTTCGGGTGCGAGAGGTCCCGGGTTCAAATCCCGGACGAGCCCAAGTGTAGATCCTTTAACAATCTGAAAGAGGCGGTTCTTGGGCAACAGTTTGGAGTGCAGACCAAGGTGGATGAGTGATAAAGGCAATGGATTGCTAATCCATTGTGCTCTGCACTCGTGGGTTCATTATCGCACAGCATTTATTCATTTCTTCCTTGGTTAAAAAATCTGTCATTTTAACCGGTACATAGATTACCTTCAGACGAGTGTCGTGACCCTTGTGGGGGTCGTAGAGCAAAACTGAGATGGTCAAACAATTTTGTAGGTCAAACCGTTCGGAAGCTACAGCCATTTGTATGAGAAGACTGATTTTCGGGATGTGTCATGTTTTGACAAACATTGTTCTCGCTCTGCCGCATTTCACCAAAGATGCAGAGGTGTGACATCAGCGGTTATGAAGGTTTGAGAAGCATCCAGTGCAAAAAAAGTGACATTTCTAGTTTAAAACAGACAGATTCCAATGGGGATTTTTTATTTTATTCATGTACCGGTGCGTCAATCGGATCAAATGAAATGAGATCCAATTGATTTTGATGTCTACTTTTAAATTTTTTTAATCTACATTAGCTCTTTCTTCATTTGTTTCTTGCTGTTTCAGCTAATGAAGATTGAATCTGAAAGACTCAGCAGATGAATTACAGATTATTTGAACTAAAACCTGGTCAACTGCTTGGAAGACAGCTATGCTCACAAGTATACCACGAACACTCACGTTATTCACTGTGGCCTGGCACCATCGACCTGTCAATCCAAATCCTCACCGTCATTACTGGTGACTGCAATAAAAATGCCTTTGATAAAACGGCTCGTTGGTCTAGGGGTATGATTCTCGCTTCGGGTGCGAGAGGTCCCGGGTTCAAATCCCGGACGAGCCCATGTGTAGAGCCTTTAACAATCTGAAAGAGGCGGTTCTTGGGCAACAGTTTGGAGTGCAGACCAAGGTGGATGAGTGATAAAGGCAATGGATTGCTAATCCATTGTGCTCTGCACTCGTGGGGTCAGCATCGCACAGCATTTATTCATTTCTTCCTTGGTTAAAAAATCTGTCATTTTAACCGGTACATAGATTACCTTCAGACGAGTGTCGTGACCCTTGTGGGGGTCGTAGAGCAAAACTGAGATGGTCAAACAATTTTGTAGGTCAAACCGTTCGGAAGCTACAGCCATTTGTATGAGAAGACTGATTTTCGGGATGTGTCATGTTTTGACAAACATTGTTCTCGCTCTGCCGCATTTCACCAAAGATGCAGAGGTGTGACATCAGCGGTTATGAAGGTTTGAGAAGCATCCAGTGCAAAAAAAGTGACATTTCTAGTTTAAAACAGACAGATTCCAATTGGGATTTTTTATTTTATTCATGTACCGGTGCGTCAATCGGATCAAATGAAATGAGATCCAATTGATTTTGATGTCTACTTTTTAATTTTTTTAATCTACATTAGCTCTTTCTTCATTTGTTTCTTGCTGTTACAGCTAATGAAGATTGAATCTGAAAGACTCAGCAGATGCATTACAGAGTATTTTAACTAAAACCTGGTCAACTGCTTGGAAGACAGCTATGCTCACAAGTATACCACCAACACTCACGTTATTCACTGTGGCCTGGCACCATCGACCTGTCAATCCAAATCCTCACCGTCATTACTGGTGACTGCAATAAAAATGCCTTTGATAAAACGGCTCGTTGGTCTAGGGGTATGATTCTCGCTTCGGGTGCGAGAGGTCCCGGGTTCAAATCCCGGACGAGCCCAAGTGTAGATCCTTTAACAATCTGAAAGAGGCGGTTCTTGGGCAACAGTTTGGAGTGCAGACCAAGGTGGATGAGTGATAAAGGCAATGGATTGCTAATCCATTGTGCTCTGCACTCGTGGGTTCATTATCGCACAGCATTTATTCATTTCTTCCTTGGTTAAAAAATCTGTCATTTTAACCGGTACATAGATTACCTTCAGACGAGTGTCGTGACCCTTGTGGGGGTCGTAGAGCAAAACTGAGATGGTCAAACAATTTTGTAGGTCAAACCGTTCGGAAGCTACAGCCATTTGTATGAGAAGACTGATTTTCGGGATGTGTCATGTTTTGACAAACATTGTTCTCGCTCTGCCGCATTTCACCAAAGATGCAGAGGTGTGACATCAGCGGTTATGAAGGTTTGAGAAGCATCCAGTGCAAAAAAAGTGACATTTCTAGTTTAAAACAGACAGATTCCAATGGGGATTTTTTATTTTATTCATGTACCGGTGCGTCAATCGGATCAAATGAAATGAGATCCAATTGATTTTGATGTCTACTTTTAAATTTTTTTAATCTACATTAGCTCTTTCTTCATTTGTTTCTTGCTGTTTCAGCTAATGAAGATTGAATCTGAAAGACTCAGCAGATGAATTACAGATTATTTGAACTAAAACCTGGTCAACTGCTTGGAAGACAGCTATGCTCACAAGTATACCACGAACACTCACGTTATTCACTGTGGCCTGGCACCATCGACCTGTCAATCCAAATCCTCACCGTCATTACTGGTGACTGCAATAAAAATGCCTTTGATAAAACGGCTCGTTGGTCTAGGGGTATGATTCTAGCTTCGGGTGCGAGAGGTCCCGGGTTCAAATCCCGGACGAGCCCATGTGTAGAGCCTTTAACAATCTGAAAGAGGCGGTTCTTGGGCAACAGTTTGGAGTGCAGACCAAGGTGGATGAGTGATAAAGGCAATGGATTGCTAATCCATTGTGCTCTGCACTCGTGGGTTCAGCATCGCACAGCATTTATTCATTTCTTCCTTGGTTAAAAAATCTGTCATTTTAACCGGTACATAGATTACCTTCAGACGAGTGTCGTGACCCTTGTGGGGGTCGTAGAGCAAAACTGAGATGGTCAAACAATTTTGTAGGTCAAACCGTTCGGAAGCTACAGCCATTTGTATGAGAAGACTGATTTTCGGGATGTGTCATGTTTTGACAAACATTGTTCTCGCTCTGCCGCATTTCACCAAAGATGCAGAGGTGTGACATCAGCGGTTATGAAGGTTTGAGAAGCATCCAGTGCAAAAAAAGTGACATTTCTAGTTTAAAACAGACAGATTCCAATGGGGATTTTTTATTTTATTCATGTACCGGTGCGTCAATCGGATCAAATGAAATGAGATCCAATTGATTTTGATGTCTACTTTTTAATTTTTTTAATCTACATTAGCTCTTTCTTCATTTGTTTCTTGCTGTTACAGCTAATGAAGATTGAATCTGAAAGACTCAGCAGATGAATTACAGAGTATTTTAACTAAAACCTGGTCAACTGCTTGGAAGACAGCTATGCTCACAAGTATACCACCAACACTCACGTTATTCACTGTGGCCTGGCACCATCGACCTGTCAATCCAAATCCTCACCGTCATTACTGGTGACTGCAATAAAAATGCCTTTGATAAAACGGCTCGTTGGTCTAGGGGTATGATTCTCGCTTCGGGTGCGAGAGGTCCCGGGTTCAAATCCCGGACGAGCCCATGTGTAGATCCTTTAACAATCTGAAAGAGGCGGTTCTTGGGCAACAGTTTGGAGTGCAGACCAAGGTGGATGAGTGATAAAGGCAATGGATTGCTAATCCATTGTGCTCTGCACTCGTGGGTTCAGCATCGCACAGCATTTATTCATTTCTTCCTTGGTTAAAAAATCTGTCATTTTAACCGGTACATAGATTACCTTCAGACGAGTGTCGTGACCCTTGTGGGGGTCGTAGAGCAAAACTGAGATGGTCAAACAATTTTGTAGGTCAAACCGTTCTGAAGCTACAGCCATTTGTATGAGAAGACTGATTTTCGGGATGTGTCATGTTTTGACAAACATTGTTCTCGCTCTGCCGCATTTCACCAAAGATGCAGAGGTGTGACATCAGCGGTTATGAAGGTTTGAGAAGCATCCAGTGCAAAAAAAGCGACATTTTTAGTTTAAAACAGACAGATTCCAATGGGGATTTTTTATTTTATTAATGTACCGGTGCGTCAATCGGATCAAATGAAATGAAATCCAATTGATTTTGATGTCTACTTTTTAATTTTTTTAATCTACATTAGCTCTTTCTTCATTTGTTTCTTGCTGTTACAGCTAATGAAGATTGAATCTGAAAGATTCAGCAGATGAATTACAGAGTATTTGAACTAAAACCTGGTCAACTGCTTGGAAGACAGCTATGCTCACAAGTATACCACCAACACTCACGTTATTCACTGTGGCCTGGCACCATCGACCTGTCAATCCAAATCCTCACCGTCATTGCTGGCGACTGCAATAAAAATGCCTTTGATAAAATGGCTCGTTGGTCTAGGGGTATGATTCTCGCTTCGGGTGCGAGAGGTCCCGGGTTCAAATCCCGGACGAGCCCATGTGTAGAGCCTTTAACAATCTGAAATAGGCGGTTCTTGGGCAACAGTTTGGAGTGCAGACCAAGGTGGATGAGTGATAAAGGCAATGGATTGCTAATCCATTGTGCTCTGCACTCGTGGGTTCAGCATCGCACAGCATTTATTCATTTCTTCCTTGGTTAAAAAATCTGTCATTTTAACCGGTACATAGATTACCTTCAGACGAGTGTCGTGACCCTTGTGGGGGTCGTAGAGCAAAACTGAGATGGTCAAACAATTTTGTAGGTCAAACCGTTCGGAAGCTACAGCCATTTGTATGAGAAGACTGATTTTCGGGATGTGTCATGTTTTGACAAACATTGTTCTCGCTCTGCCGCATTTCACCAAAGATGCAGAGGTGTGACATCAGCGGTTATGAAGGTTTGAGAAGCATCCAGTGCAAAAAAAGTGAAATTTCTAGTTTAAAACAGACAGATTCCGATGGGGATTTTTTATTTTATTCATGTACCGGTGCGTCAATCGGATCAAATGAAATGAGATCCAATTAATTTTGATGTCTACTTTTTAATTTTTTTAATCTACATTAGCTCTTTCTTCATTTGTTTCTTGCTGTTACAGCTAATGAAGATTGAATCTGAAAGACTCAGCAGATGAATTACAGAGTATTTGAACTAAAACCTGGTCAACTGCTTGGAAGACAGCTATGCTCACAAGTATACCACCAACACTCACGTTATTCACTGTGGCCTGTCACCATCGACTGCAATAAAAATGCCTTTGATAAAACGGCTCGTTGGTCTAGGGGTATGATTCTCGCTTCGGGTGCGAGAGGTCCTGGTTTCAAATCCCGGACGAGCCCATGTGTAGAGCCTTTAACAATCTGAAAGAGGTGGTTCTTGGGCAACAGTTTGGAGTGCAGACCAAGGTGGATGAGTGATAAAGGCAATGGATTGCTAATCCATTGTGCTCTGCACTCGTGGAATCAGCATCGCACAGCATTTATTCATTTCTTCCTTGGTTAAAAAATCTGTCATTTTAACCGGTACATAGATTACCTTCAGACGAGTGTCGTGACCCTTGTGGGGGTTGTAGAGCAAAACTGAGATGGTCAAACAATTTTGTAGGTCAAACCGTTCGGAAGCTACAGCCATTTGTATGAGAAGACTGATTTTCGGGATGTGTCATGTTTTGACAAACATTGTTCTCGCTCTGCCGCATTTCACCAAAGATGCAGAGGTGTGACATCAGCGGTTATGAAGGTTTGAGAAGCATCCAGTGCAAAAAAAGTGACATTTCTAGTTTAAAACAGACAGATTCCGATGGGGATTTTTTATTTTATTCATGTACCGGTGCGTCAATCGGATCAAATGAAATGAGATCCAATTAATTTTGATGTCTACTTTTGAATTTTTTTAATCTACATTAGCTCTTTCTTCATTTGTTTCTTGCTGTTACAGCTAATGAAGATTGAATCTGAAAGACTCAGCAGATGAATTACAGAGTATTTGAACTAAAACCTGGTCAACTGCTTGGAAGACAGCTATGCCCACAAGTATACCACCAACACTCACGTTATTCACTGTGGCCTGGCACCATCGACCTGTCAATCCAAATCCTCACCGTCATTACTGGCGACTGCAATAAAAATGCCTTTGATAAAACGGCTCGTTGGTCTAGGGGTATGATTCTCGCTTCGGGTGTGAGAGGTCCTGGGTTCAAATCCCGGACGAGCCCATGTGTAGAGCCTTTAACAATCTGAAAGAGGTGGTTCTTGAGGAACAGTTTGGAGTGCAGACCAAGGTGGATGAGTGATAAAGGCAATGGATTGCTAATCCATTGTGCTCTGCACTCGTGGGTTCAGCATCGCACAGCATTTATTCATTTCTTCCTTGGTTAAAAAATCTATCATTTTAACCGGTACATAGATTACCTTCAGACGAGTGTCGTGACCCTTGTGGGGGTCGTAGAGGAAAACTGAGATGGTCAAACAATTTTGTAGGTCAAACCGTTCGGAAGCTACAGCCATTTGTATGAGAAGACTGATTTTCGGGATGTGTCATGTTTTGACAAACATTGTTCTCGCTCTGCCGCATTTCACCAAAGATGCAGAGGTGTGACATCAGCGGTTATGAAGGTTTGAGAAGCATCCAGTGCAAAAAAAGTGACATTTCTAGTTTAAAACAGACAGATTCCGATGGGGATTTTTTATTTTATTCATGTACCGGTGCGTCAATCGGATCAAATGAAATGAAATCCAATTGATTTTGATGTCTACTTTTTAATTTTTTTAATCTACATTAGCTCTTTCTTCATTTGTTTCTTGCTGTTACAGCTAATGAAGATTGAATCTGAAAGACTCAGCAGATGAATTACAGAGTATTTGAACTAAAACCTGGTCAACTGCTTGGAAGACAGCTATGCTCACAAGTATACCACCAACACTCACGTTATTCACTGTGGCCTGGCACCATCGACCTGTCAATCCAAATCCTCACCGTCATTACTGGCGACTGCAATAAAAATGCATTTGATAAAACGGCTCGTTGGTCTAGGGGTATGATTCTCGCTTCGGGTGTGAGAGGTCCTGGGTTCAAATCCCGGACGAGCCCATGTGTAGAGCCTTTAACAATCTGAAAGAGGTGGTTCTTGGGGAACAGTTTGGAGTGCAGACCAAGGTGGATGAGTGATAAAGGCAATGGATTGCTAATCCATTGTGCTCTGCACTCGTGGGTTCAGCATCGCACAGCATTTATTCATTTCTTCCTTGGTTAAAAAATCTATCATTTTAACCGGTACATAGATTACCTTCAGACGAGTGTCGTGACCCTTGTGGGGGTCGTAGAGGAAAACTGAGATGGTCAAACAATTTTGTAGGTCAAACCGTTCGGAAGCTACAGCCATTTGTATGAGAAGACTGATTTTCGGGATGTGTCATGTTTTGACAAACATTGTTCTCGCTCTGCCGCATTTCACCAAAGATGCAGAGGTGTGACATCAGCGGTTATGAAGGTTTGAGAAGCATCCAGTGCAAAAAAAGTGACATTTCTAGTTTAAAACAGACAGATTCCGATGGGGATTTTTTATTTTATTCATGTACCGGTGCGTCAATCGGATCAAATGAAATGAAATCCAATTGATTTTGATGTCTACTTTTTAATTTTTTTAATCTACATTAGCTCTTTCTTCATTTGTTTCTTGCTGTTACAGCTAATGAAGATTGAATCTGAAAGACTCAGCAGATGAATTACAGAGTATTTGAACTAAAACCTGGTCAACTGCTTGGAAGACAGCTATGCTCACAAGTATACCACCAACACTCACGTTATTCACTGTGGCCTAGCACCATTGACCTGTCAATCCAAATCCTCACCGTCATTACTGGTGACTGCAATAAAAATGCCTTTGATAAAATGGCTCGTTGGTCTAGGGGTATGATTCTCGCTTCGGGTGCGAGAGGTCCCGGGTTCAAATCCCGGACGAGCCCATGTGTAGAGCCTTTAACAATCTGAAAGAGGCGGTGAAAAAATCTGGTTGGTTAAAAAATCTATCATTTTAACCGGTACATAGATTACCTTCAGACGAGTGTCGTGACCCTTGTGGGGGTCGTAGAGCAAAACTGAGATGGTCAAACAATTTTGTAGGTCAAACCGTTCGGAAGCTACAGCCATTTGTATGAGAAGACTGATTTTCGGGATGTGTCATGTTTTGACAAACATTGTTCTCGCTCTGCCGCATTTCACCAAAGATGCAGAGGTGTGACATCAGCGGTTATGAAGGTTTGAGAAGCATCCAGTGCAAAAAAAGTGACATTTCTAGTTTAAAACAGACAGATTCCAATGGGGATTTTTTATTTTATTCATGTACCGGTGCGTCAATCGGATCAAATGAAATGAGATCCAATTGATTTTGATGTCTACTTTTGAATTTGTTTAATCTACATTAGCTCTTTCTTCATTTGTTTCTTGCTGTTACAGCTAATGAAGATTGAATCTGAAAGACTCAGCAGATGAATTACAGAGTATTTTAACTAAAACCTGGTCAACTGCTTGGAAGACAGCTATGCTCACAAGTATACCACCAACACTCACGTTATTCACTGTGGCCTGGCACCATCGACCTGTCAATCCAAATCCTCACCGTCATTACTGGCGACTGCAATAAAAATGCCTTTGATAAAACGGCTCGTTGGTCTAGGGGTATGATTCTCGCTTCGGGTGTGAGAGGTCCTGGGTTCAAATCCCGGACGAGCCCATGTGTAGAGCCTTTAACAATCTGAAAGAGGTGGTTCTTGGGGAACAGTTTGGAGTGCAGACCAAGGTGGATGAGTGATAAAGGCAATGGATTGCTAATCCATTGTGCTCTGCACTCGTGGGTTCAGCATCGCACAGCATTTATTCATTTCTTCCTTGGTTAAAAAATCTATCATTTTAACCGGTACATAGATTACCTTCAGACGAGTGTCGTGACCCTTGTGGGGGTCGTAGAGGAAAACTGAGATGGTCAAACAATTTTGTAGGTCAAACCGTTCGGAAGCTACAGCCATTTGTATGAGAAGACTGATTTTCGGGATGTGTCATGTTTTGACAAACATTGTTCTCGCTCTGCCGCATTTCACCAAAGATGCAGAGGTGTGACATCAGCGGTTATGAAGGTTTGAGAAGCATCCAGTGCAAAAAAAGTGACATTTCTAGTTTAAAACAGACAGATTCCGATGGGGATTTTTTATTTTATTCATGTACCGGTGCGTCAATCGGATCAAATGAAATGAAATCCAATTGATTTTGATGTCTACTTTTTAATTTTTTTAATCTACATTAGCTCTTTCTTCATTTGTTTCTTGCTGTTACAGCTAATGAAGATTGAATCTGAAAGACTCAGCAGATGAATTACAGAGTATTTGAACTAAAACCTGGTCAACTGCTTGGAAGACAGCTATGCTCACAAGTATACCACCAACACTCACGTTATTCACTGTGGCCTAGCACCATTGACCTGTCAATCCAAATCCTCACCGTCATTACTGGTGACTGCAATAAAAATGCCTTTGATAAAATGGCTCGTTGGTCTAGGGGTATGATTCTCGCTTCGGGTGCGAGAGGTCCCGGGTTCAAATCCCGGACGAGCCCATGTGTAGAGCCTTTAACAATCTGAAAGAGGCGGTGAAAAAATCTGGTTGGTTAAAAAATCTATCATTTTAACCGGTACATAGATTACCTTCAGACGAGTGTCGTGACCCTTGTGGGGGTCGTAGAGCAAAACTGAGATGGTCAAACAATTTTGTAGGTCAAACCGTTCGGAAGCTACAGCCATTTGTATGAGAAGACTGATTTTCGGGATGTGTCATGTTTTGACAAACATTGTTCTCGCTCTGCCGCATTTCACCAAAGATGCAGAGGTGTGACATCAGCGGTTATGAAGGTTTGAGAAGCATCCAGTGCAAAAAAAGTGACATTTCTAGTTTAAAACAGACAGATTCCAATGGGGATTTTTTATTTTATTCATGTACCGGTGCGTCAATCGGATCAAATGAAATGAGATCCAATTGATTTTGATGTCTACTTTTGAATTTGTTTAATCTACATTAGCTCTTTCTTCATTTGTTTCTTGCTGTTACAGCTAATGAAGATTGAATCTGAAAGACTCAGCAGATGAATTACAGAGTATTTTAACTAAAACCTGGTCAACTGCTTGGAAGACAGCTATGCTCACAAGTATACCACCAACACTCACGTTATTCACTGTGGCCTGGCACCATCGACCTGTCAATCCAAATCCTCACCGTCATTACTGGTGACTGCAATAAAAATGCCTTTGATAAAATGGCTCGTTGGTCTAGGGGTATGATTCTCGCTTCGGGTGCGAGAGGTCCCGGGTTCAAATCCCGGAGGAGCCCATGTGTAGATCCTTTAACAATCTGAAAGAGGCGGTTCTTGGGCAACAGTTTGGAGTGCAGACCAAGGTGGATGAGTGATAAAGGCAATGGATTGCTAATCCATTGTGCTCTGCACTCGTGGGTTCAGCATCGCACAGCATTTATTCATTTCTTCCTTGGTTAAAAAATCTTTCATTTTAACCGGTACATAGATTACCTTCAGACGAGTGTCGTGACCCTTGTGGGGGTCGTAGAGCAAAACTGAGATGGTCAAACAATTTTGTAGGTCAAACCGTTCGGAAGCTACAGCCATTTGTATGAGAAGACTGATTTTCGGGATGTGTCATGTTTTGACAAACATTGTTCTCGCTCTGCCGCATTTCACCAAAGATGCAGAGGTGTGACATCAGCGGTTATGAAGGTTTGAGAAGCATCCAGTGCAAAAAAAGTGACATTTCTAGTTTAAAACAGACAGATTCCAATGGGGATTTTTTATTTTATTCATGTACCGGTGCGTCAATCGGATCAAATGAAATGAGATCCAATTGATTTTGATGTCTACTTTTTAATTTTTTTAATCTACATTAGCTCTTTCTTCATTTGTTTCTTGCTGTTACAGCTAATGAAGATTGAATCTGAAAGACTCAGCAGATGAATTACAGAGTATTTTAACTAAAACCTGGTCAACTGCTTGGAAGACAGCTATGCTCACAAGTATACCACCAACACTCACGTTATTCACTGTGGCCTGGCACCATCGACCTGTCAATCCAAATCCTCACCGTCATTACTGGTGACTGCAATAAAAATGCCTTTGATAAAACGGCTCGTTGGTCTAGGGGTATGATTCTCGCTTCGGGTGCGAGAGGTCCCGGGTTCAAATCCCGGACGAGCCCATGTGTAGATCCTTTAACAATCTGAAAGAGGCGGTTCTTGGGCAACATTTTGGAGTGCAGACCAAGGTGGATAAGTGATAAAGGCAATGGATTGCTAATCCATTGTGCTCTGCACTCGTGGGTTCAGCATCGCACAGCATTTATTCATTTCTTCCTTGGTTAAAAAATCTGTCATTTTAACCGGTACATAGATTACCTTCAGACGAGTGTCGTGACCCTTGTGGGGGTCGTAGAGCAAAACTGAGATGGTCAAACAATTTTGTAGGTCAAACCGTTCGGAAGCTACAGCCATTTGTATGAGAAGACTGATTTTCGGGATGTGTCATGTTTTGACAAACATTGTTCTCGCTCTGCCGCATTTCACCAAAGATGCAGAGGTGTGACATCAGCGGTTATGAAGGTTTGAGAAGCATCCAGTGCAAAAAAAGTGACATTTCTAGTTTAAAACAGACAGATTCCAATGGGGATTTTTTATTTTATTCATGTACCGGTGCGTCAATCGGATCAAATGAAATGAGATCCAATTGATTTTGATGTCTACTTTTGAATTTTTTTAATCTACATTAGCTCTTTCTTCATTTGTTTCTTGCTGTTACAGCTAATGAAGATTGAATCTGAAAGACTCAGCAGATGAATTACAGAGTATTTTAACTAAAACCTGGTCAACTGCTTGGAAGACAGCTATGCTCACAAGTATACCACCAACACTCACGTTATTCACTGTGGCCTGGCACCATCGACCTGTCAATCCAAATCCTCACCGTCATTACTGGTGACTGCAATAAAAATGCCTTTGATAAAATGGCTCGTTGGTCTAGGGGTATGATTCTCGCTTCGGGTGCGAGAGGTCCCGGGTTCAAATCCCGGACGAGCCCATGTGTAGATCCTTTAACAATCTGAAAGAGGCGGTTCTTGGGCAACAGTTTGGAGTGCAGACCAAGGTGGATGAGTGATAAAGGCAATGGATTGCTAATCCATTGTGCTCTGCACTCGTGGGTTCAGCATCGCACAGCATTTATTCATTTCTTCCTTGGTTAAAAAATCTTTCATTTTAACCGGTACATAGATTACCTTCAGACGAGTGTCGTGACCCTTGTGGGGGTCGTAGAGCAAAACTGAGATGGTCAAACAATTTTGTAGGTCAAACCGTTCGGAAGCTACAGCCATTTGTATGAGAAGACTGATTTTCGGGATGTGTCATGTTTTGACAAACATTGTTCTCGCTCTGCCGCATTTCACCAAAGATGCAGAGGTGTGACATCAGCGGTTATGAAGGTTTGAGAAGCATCCAGTGCAAAAAAAGTGACATTTCTAGTTTAAAACAGACAGATTCCAATGGGGATTTTTTATTTTATTCATGTACCGGTGCGTCAATCGGATCAAATGAAATGAGATCCAATTGATTTTGATGTCTACTTTTTAATTTTTTTAATCTACATTAGCTCTTTCTTCATTTGTTTCTTGCTGTTACAGCTAATGAAGATTGAATCTGAAAGACTCAGCAGATGAATTACAGAGTATTTTAACTAAAACCTGGTCAACTGCTTGGAAGACAGCTATGCTCACAAGTATACCACCAACACTCACGTTATTCACTGTGGCCTGGCACCATCGACCTGTCAATCCAAATCCTCACCGTCATTACTGGTGACTGCAATAAAAATGCCTTTGATAAAACGGCTCGTTGGTCTAGGGGTATGATTCTCGCTTCGGGTGCGAGAGGTCCCGGGTTCAAATCCCGGACGAGCACATGTGTAGATCCTTTAACAATCTGAAAGAGGCGGTTCTTGGGCAACATTTTGGAGTGCAGACCAAGGTGGATAAGTGATAAAGGCAATGGATTGCTAATCCATTGTGCTCTGCACTCGTGGGTTCAGCATCGCACAGCATTTATTCATTTCTTCCTTGGTTAAAAAATCTGTCATTTTAACCGGTACATAGATTACCTTCAGACGAGTGTCGTGACCCTTGTGGGGGTCGTAGAGCAAAACTGAGATGGTCAAACAATTTTGTAGGTCAAACCGTTCGGAAGCTACAGCCATTTGTATGAGAAGACTGATTTTCGGGATGTGTCATGTTTTGACAAACATTGTTCTCGCTCTGCCGCATTTCACCAAAGATGCAGAGGTGTGACATCAGCGGTTATGAAGGTTTGAGAAGCATCCAGTGCAAAAAAAGTGACATTTCTAGTTTAAAACAGACAGATTCCAATGGGGATTTTTTATTTTATTCATGTACCGGTGCGTCAATCGGATCAAATGAAATGAGATCCAATTGATTTTGATGTCTACTTTTTAATTTTTTTAATCTACATTAGCTCTTTCTTCATTTGTTTCTTGCTGTTACAGCTAATGAAGATTGAATCTGAAAGACTCAGCAGATGAATTACAGAGTATTTGAACTAAAACCTGGTCAACTGCTTGGAAGACAGCTATGCTCACAAGTATACCACCAACACTCACGTTATTCACTGTGGCCTGGCACCATCGACCTGTCAATCCAAATCCTCACCGTCATTACTGGTGACTGCAATAAAAATGCCTTTGATAAAACGGCTCGTTGGTCTAGGGGTATGATTCTCGCTTCGGGTGCGAGAGGTCCCGGGTTCAAATCCCGGACGAGCCCATGTGTAGATCCTTTAACAATCTGAAAGAGGCGGTTCATGGGCAACAGTTTGGAGTGCAGACCAAGGTGGATGAGTGATAAAGGCAATGGATTGCTAATCCATTGTGCTCTGCACTCGTGGGTTCAGCATCGCACAGCATTTATTCATTTCTTCCTTGGTTAAAAAATCTGTCATTTTAACCAATACATAGATTACCTTCAGACGAGTGTCGTGACCCTTGTGGGGGTCGTAGAGCAAAACTGAGATGGTCAAACAATTTTGTAGGTCAAACCGTTCGGAAGCTACAGCCATTTGTATGAGAAGACTGATTTTCGGGATGTGTCATGTTTTGACAAACATTGTTCTCGCTCTGCCGCATTTCACCAAAGATGCAGAGGTGTGACATCAGCGGTTATGAAGGTTTGAGAAGCATCCAGTGCAAAAAAAGTGACATTTCTAGTTTAAAACAGACAGATTCCAATGGGGATTTTTTATTTTATTCATGTACCGGTGCGTCAATCGGATCAAATGAAATGAGATCCAATTGATTTTGATGTCTACTTTTGAATTTTTTTAATCTACATTAGCTCTTTCTTCATTTGTTTCTTGCTGTTACAGCTAATGAAGATTGAATCTGAAAGACTCAGCAGATGAATTACAGAGTATTTTAACTAAAACCTGGTCAACTGCTTGGAAGACAGCTATGCTCACAAGTATACCACCAACACTCACGTTATTCACTGTGGCCTGGCACCATCGACCTGTCAATCCAAATCCTCACCGTCATTACTGGTGACTGCAATAAAAATGCCTTTGATAAAACGGCTCGTTGGTCTAGGGGTATGATTCTCGCTTCGGGTGCGAGAGGTCCCGGGTTCAAATCCCGGACGAGCCCATGTGTAGAGTCTTTAACAATCTGAAAGAGGCGGTTCTTGGGCAACAGTTTGGAGTGCAGACCAAGGTGGATGAGTGATAAAGGCAATGGATTGCTAATCCATTGTGCTCTGCACTCGTGGGTTCAGCATCGCACAGCATTTATTCATTTCTTCCTTGGTTAAAAAATCTGTCATTTTAACCGGTACATAGATTACCTTCAGACGAGTGTCGTGACCCTTGTGGGGGTCGTAGAGCAAAACTGAGATGGTCAAACAATTTTGTAGGTCAAACCGTTCGGAAGCTACAGCCATTTGTATGAGAAGACTGATTTTCGGGATGTGTCATGTTTTGACAAACATTGTTCTCGCTCTGCCGCATTTCACCAAAGATGCAGAGGTGTGACATCAGCGGTTATGAAGGTTTGAGAAGCATCCAGTGCAAAAAAAGTGACATTTCTAGTTTAAAACAGACAGATTCCAATGGGGATTTTTTATTTTATTCATGTACCGGTGCGTCAATCGGATCAAATGAAATGAGATCCAATTGATTTTGATGTCTACTTTTTAATTTTTTTAATCTACATTAGCTCTTTCTTCATTTGTTTCTTGCTGTTACAGCTAATGAAGATTGAATCTGAAAGATTCAGCAGATGAATTACAGAGTATTTGAACTAAAACCTGGTCAACTGCTTGGAAGACAGCTATGCTCACAAGTATACCACCAACACTCACGTTATTCACTGTGGCCTGGCACCATCGACCTGTCAATCCAAATCCTCACCGTCATTGCTGGCGACTGCAATAAAAATGCCTTTGATAAAATGGCTCGTTGGTCTAGGGGTATGATTCTCGCTTCGGGTGCGAGAGGTCCCGGGTTCAAATCCCGGACGAGCCCATGTGTAGAGCCTTTAACAATCTGAAATAGGCGGTTCTTGGGCAACAGTTTGGAGTGCAGACCAAGGTGGATGAGTGATAAAGGCAATGGATTGCTAATCCATTGTGCTCTGCACTCGTGGGTTCAGCATCGCACAGCATTTATTCATTTCTTCCTTGGTTAAAAAATCTGTCATTTTAACCGGTACATAGATTACCTTCAGACGAGTGTCGTGACCCTTGTGGGGGTCGTAGAGCAAAACTGAGATGGTCAAACAATTTTGTAGGTCAAACCGTTCGGAAGCTACAGCCATTTGTATGAGAAGACTGATTTTCGGGATGTGTCATGTTTTGACAAACATTGTTCTCGCTCTGCCGCATTTCACCAAAGATGCAGAGGTGTGACATCAGCGGTTATGAAGGTTTGAGAAGCATCCAGTGCAAAAAAAGTGACATTTCTAGTTTAAAACAGACAGATTCCAATGGGGATTTTTTATTTTATTCATGTACCGGTGCGTCAATCGGATCAAATGAAATGAGATCCAATTGATTTTGATGTCTACTTTTTAATTTTTTTAATCTACATTAGCTCTTTCTTCATTTGTTTCTTGCTGTTACAGCTAATGAAGATTGAATCTGAAAGATTCAGCAGATGAATTACAGAGTATTTGAACTAAAACCTGGTCAACTGCTTGGAAGACAGCTATGCTCACAAGTATACCACCAACACTCACGTTATTCACTGTGGCCTGGCACCATCGACCTGTCAATCCAAATCCTCACCGTCATTGCTGGCGACTGCAATAAAAATGCCTTTGATAAAATGGCTCGTTGGTCTAGGGGTATGATTCTCGCTTCGGGTGCGAGAGGTCCCGGGTTCAAATCCCGGACGAGCCCATGTGTAGAGCCTTTAACAATCTGAAATAGGCGGTTCTTGGGCAACAGTTTGGAGTGCAGACCAAGGTGGATGAGTGATAAAGGCAATGGATTGCTAATCCATTGTGCTCTGCACTCGTGGGTTCAGCATCGCACAGCATTTATTCATTTCTTCCTTGGTTAAAAAATCTGTCATTTTAACCGGTACATAGATTACCTTCAGACGAGTGTCGTGACCCTTGTGGGGGTCGTAGAGCAAAACTGAGATGGTCAAACAATTTTGTAGGTCAAACCGTTCGGAAGCTACAGCCATTTGTATGAGAAGACTGATTTTCGGGATGTGTCATGTTTTGACAAACATTGTTCTCGCTCTGCCGCATTTCACCAAAGATGCAGAGGTGTGACATCAGCGGTTATGAAGGTTTGAGAAGCATCCAGTGCAAAAAAAGTGACATTTCTAGTTTAAAACAGACAGATTCCAATGGGGATTTTTTATTTTATTCATGTACCGGTGCGTCAATCGGATCAAATGAAATGAGATCCAATTGATTTTGATGTCTACTTTTTAATTTTTTTAATCTACATTAGCTCTTTCTTCATTTGTTTCTTGCTGTTACAGCTAATGAAGATTGAATCTGAAAGATTCAGCAGATGAATTACAGAGTATTTGAACTAAAACCTGGTCAACTGCTTGGAAGACAGCTATGCTCACAAGTATACCACCAACACTCACGTTATTCACTGTGGCCTGGCACCATCGACCTGTCAATCCAAATCCTCACCGTCATTGCTGGCGACTGCAATAAAAATGCCTTTGATAAAATGGCTCGTTGGTCTAGGGGTATGATTCTCGCTTCGGGTGCGAGAGGTCCCGGGTTCAAATCCCGGACGAGCCCATGTGTAGAGCCTTTAACAATCTGAAATAGGCGGTTCTTGGGCAACAGTTTGGAGTGCAGACCAAGGTGGATGAGTGATAAAGGCAATGGATTGCTAATCCATTGTGCTCTGCACTCGTGGGTTCAGCATCGCACAGCATTTCTTCCTTGGTTAAAAAATCTGTCATTTTAACCGGTACATAGATTACCTTCAGACGAGTGTCGTGACCCTTGTGGGGGTCGTAGAGCAAAACTGAGATGGTCAAACAATTTTGTAGGTCAAACCGTTCGGAAGCTACAGCCATTTGTATGAGAAGACTGATTTTCGGGATGTGTCATGTTTTGACAAACATTGTTCTCGCTCTGCCGCATTTCACCAAAGATGCAGAGGTGTGACATCAGCGGTTATGAAGGTTTGAGAAGCATCCAGTGCAAAAAAAGTGACATTTCTAGTTTAAAACAGACAGATTCCAATGGGGATTTTTTATTTTATTCATGTACCGGTGCGTCAATCGGATCAAATGAAATGAGATCCAATTGATTTTGATGTCTACTTTTTAATTTTTTTAATCTACATTAGCTCTTTCTTCATTTGTTTCTTGCTGTTACAGCTAATGAAGATTGAATCTGAAAGACTCAGCAGATGAATTACAGAGTATTTGAACTAAAACCTGGTCAACTGCTTGGAAGACAGCTATGCTCACAAGTATACCACCAACACTCACGTTATTCACTGTGGCCTGGCACCATCGACCTGTCAATCCAAATCCTCACCGTCATTGCTGGCGACTGCAATAAAAATGCCTTTGATAAAATGGCTCGTTGGTCTAGGGGTATGATTCTCGCTTCGGGTGCGAGAGGTCCCGGGTTCAAATCCCGGACGAGCCCATGTGTAGAGCCTTTAACAATCTGAAAGAGGCGGTTCTTGGGAAACAGTTTGGAGTGCAGACCAAGGTGGATGAGTGATAAAGGCAATGGATTGCTAATCCATTGTGCTCTGCACTCGTGGGTTCAGCATCGCACAGCATTTATTCATTTCTTCCTTGGTTAAAAAATCTTTCATTTTAACCGGTACATAGATTACCTTCAGACGAGTGTCGTGACCCTTGTGGGGGTCGTAGAGCAAAACTGAGAACGACATTGTGTTTGTGAGAGTCTCCCCTTTCCATGGAATGGTCAAACAATTTTGTAGGTCAAACCGTTCGGAAGCTACAGCCATTTGTATGAGAAGACTGATTTTCGGGATGTGTCATGTTTTGACAAACATTGTTCTCGCTCTGCCGCATTTCACCAAAGATGCAGAGGTGTGACATCAGCGGTTATGAAGGTTTGAGAAGCATCCAGTGCAAAAAAAGTGACATTTCTAGTTTAAAACAGACAGATTCCAATGGGGATTTTTTATTTTATTCATGTACCGGTGCGTCAATCGGATCAAATGAAATGAGATCCAATTGATTTTGATGTCTACTTTTTAATTTTTTTAATCTACATTAGCTCTTTCTTCATTTGTTTCTTGCTGTTACAGCTAATGAAGATTGAATCTGAAAGATTCAGCAGATGAATTACAGAGTATTTGAACTAAAACCTGGTCAACTGCTTGGAAGACAGCTATGCTCACAAGTATACCACCAACACTCACGTTATTCACTGTGGCCTGGCACCATCGACCTGTCAATCCAAATCCTCACCGTCATTGCTGGCGACTGCAATAAAAATGCCTTTGATAAAATGGCTCGTTGGTCTAGGGGTATGATTCTCGCTTCGGGTGCGAGAGGTCCCGGGTTCAAATCCCGGACGAGCCCATGTGTAGAGCCTTTAACAATCTGAAATAGGCGGTTCTTGGGCAACAGTTTGGAGTGCAGACCAAGGTGGATGAGTGATAAAGGCAATGGATTGCTAATCCATTGTGCTCTGCACTCGTGGGTTCAGCATCGCACAGCATTTATTCATTTCTTCCTTGGTTAAAAAATCTGTAATTTTAACCGGTACATAGATTACCTTCAGACGAGTGTCGTGACCCTTGTGGGGGTCGTAGAGCAAAACTGAGATGGTCAAACAATTTTGTAGGTCAAACCGTTCGGAAGCTACAGCCATTTGTATGAGAAGACTGATTTTCGGGATGTGTCATGTTTTGACAAACATTGTTCTCGCTCTGCCGCATTTCACCAAAGATGCAGAGGTGTGACATCAGCGGTTATGAAGGTTTGAGAAGCATCCAGTGCAAAAAAAGTGACATTTCTAGTTTAAAACAGACAGATTCCAATGGGGATTTTTTATTTTATTCATGTACCGGTGCGTCAATCGGATCAAATGAAATGAGATCCAATTGATTTTGATGTCTACTTTTGAATTTTTTTAATCTACATTAGCTCTTTCTTCATTTGTTTCTTGCTGTTACAGCTAATGAAGATTGAATCTGAAAGACTCAGCAGATGAATTACAGAGTATTTGAACTAAAACCTGGTCAACTGCTTGGAAGACAGCTATGCTCACAAGTATACCACCAACACTCACGTTATTCACTGTGGCCTGGCACCATCGACCTGTCAATCCAAATCCTCACCGTCATTGCTGGCGACTGCAATAAAAATGCCTTTGATAAAATGGCTCGTTGGTCTAGGGGTATGATTCTCGCTTCGGGTAAGAGAGGTCCCGGGTTCAAATCCCGGACGAGCCCATGTGTAGAGCCTTTAACAATCTGAAAGAGGCGGTTCTTGGGCAACAGTTTGGAGTGCAGACCAAGGTGGATGAGTGATAAAGGCAATGGATTGCTAATCCATTGTGCTCTGCACTCGTGGGTTCAGCATCGCACAGCATTTATTCATTTCTTCCTTGGTTAAAAAATCTTTCATTTTAACCGGTACATAGATTACCTTCAGACGAGTGTCGTGACCCTTGTGGGGGTCGTAGAGCAAAACTGAGAACGACATTGTGTTTGTGAGAGTCTCCCCTTTCCATGGAATGGTCAAACAATTTTGTAGGTCAAACCGTTCGGAAGCTATAGACATTTGTATGAGAAGACTGATTTTCGGGATGTGTCATGTTTTGACAAACATTGTTCTCGCTCTGCCGCATTTCACCAAAGATGCAGAGGTGTGACATCAGCGGTTATGAAGGTTTGAGAAGCATCCAGTGCAAAAAAAATGACATTTCTAGTTTAAAACAGACAGATTCCAATGGGGATTTTTTATTTTATTCATGTACCGGTGCGTCAATCGGATCAAATGAAATGAGATCCAATTGATTTTGATGTCTACTTTTTAATTTTTTTAATCTACATTAGCTCTTTCTTCATTTGTTTCTTACTGTTACAGCTAATGAAGATTGAATCTGAAAGACTCAGCAGATGAATTACAGAGTATTTGAACTAAAACCTGGTCAACTGCTTGGAAGACAGCTATGCTCACAAGTATACCACCAACACTCACGTTATTCACTGTGGCCTGGCACCATCGACCTGTCAATCCAAATCCTCACCGTCATTGCTGGCGACTGCAATAAAAATGCCTTTGATAAAATGGCTCGTTGGTCTAGGGGTATGATTCTCGCTTCGGGTGCGAGAGGTCCCGGGTTCAAATCCCGGACGAGCCCATGTGTAGAGCCTTTAACAATCTGAAATAGGCGGTTCTTGGGCAACAGTTTGGAGTGCAGACCAAGGTGGATGAGTGATAAAGGCAATGGATTGCTAATCCATTGTGCTCTGCACTCGTGGGTTCAGCATCGCACAGCATTTATTCATTTCTTCCTTGGTTAAAAAATCTGTAATTTTAACCGGTACATAGATTACCTTCAGACGAGTGTCGTGACCCTTGTGGGGGTCGTAGAGCAAAACTGAGATGGTCAAACAATTTTGTAGGTCAAACCGTTCGGAAGCTACAGCCATTTGTATGAGAAGACTGATTTTCGGGATGTGTCATGTTTTGACAAACATTGTTCTCGCTCTGCCGCATTTCACCAAAGATGCAGAGGTGTGACATCAGCGGTTATGAAGGTTTGAGAAGCATCCAGTGCAAAAAAAGTGACATTTCTAGTTTAAAACAGACAGATTCCAATGGGGATTTTTTATTTTATTCATGTACCGGTGCGTCAATCGGATCAAATGAAATGAGATCCAATTGATTTTGATGTCTACTTTTGAATTTTTTTAATCTACATTAGCTCTTTCTTCATTTGTTTCTTGCTGTTACAGCTAATGAAGATTGAATCTGAAAGACTCAGCAGATGAATTACAGAGTATTTGAACTAAAACCTGGTCAACTGCTTGGAAGACAGCTATGCTCACAAGTATACCACCAACACTCACGTTATTCACTGTGGCCTGGCACCATCGACCTGTCAATCCAAATCCTCACCGTCATTGCTGGCGACTGCAATAAAAATGCCTTTGATAAAATGGCTCGTTGGTCTAGGGGTATGATTCTCGCTTCGGGTAAGAGAGGTCCCGGGTTCAAATCCCGGACGAGCCCATGTGTAGAGCCTTTAACAATCTGAAAGAGGCGGTTCTTGGGCAACAGTTTGGAGTGCAGACCAAGGTGGATGAGTGATAAAGGCAATGGATTGCTAATCCATTGTGCTCTGCACTCGTGGGTTCAGCATCGCACAGCATTTATTCATTTCTTCCTTGGTTAAAAAATCTTTCATTTTAACCGGTACATAGATTACCTTCAGACGAGTGTCGTGACCCTTGTGGGGGTCGTAGAGCAAAACTGAGAACGACATTGTGTTTGTGAGAGTCTCCCCTTTCCATGGAATGGTCAAACAATTTTGTAGGTCAAACCGTTCGGAAGCTATAGACATTTGTATGAGAAGACTGATTTTCGGGATGTGTCATGTTTTGACAAACATTGTTCTCGCTCTGCCGCATTTCACCAAAGATGCAGAGGTGTGACATCAGCGGTTATGAAGGTTTGAGAAGCATCCAGTGCAAAAAAAATGACATTTCTAGTTTAAAACAGACAGATTCCAATGGGGATTTTTTATTTTATTCATGTACCGGTGCGTCAATCGGATCAAATGAAATGAGATCCAATTGATTTTGATGTCTACTTTTTAATTTTTTTAATCTACATTAGCTCTTTCTTCATTTGTTTCTTACTGTTACAGCTAATGAAGATTGAATCTGAAAGACTCAGCAGATGAATTACAGAGTATTTGAACTAAAACCTGGTCAACTGCTTGGAAGACAGCTATGCTCACAAGTATACCACCAACACTCACGTTATTCACTGTGGCCTGGCACCATCGACCTGTCAATCCAAATCCTCACCGTCATTGCTGGCGACTGCAATAAAAATGCCTTTGATAAAATGGCTCGTTGGTCTAGGGGTATGATTCTCGCTTCGGGTGTGAGAGGTCTCGGGTTCAAATCCCGGACGAGCCCATGTGTAGAGCCTTTAACAATCTGAAAGAGGCGGTTCTTGGGCAACAGTTTGGAGTGCAGACCAAGGTGGATGAGTGATAAAGGCAATGGATTGCTAATCCATTGTGCTCTGCACTCGTGGGTTCAGCATCGCACAGCATTTATTAATTTCTTCCTTGGTTAAAAAATCTGTCATTTTAACCGGTACATAGATTACCTTCAGACGAGTGTCGTGACCCTTGTGGGGGTCGTAGAGCAAAACTGAGATGGTCAAACAATTTTGTAGGTCAAACCGTTCGGAAGCTACAGCCATTTGTATGAGAAGACTGATTTTCGGGATGTGTCATGTTTTGACAAACATTGTTCTCGCTCTGCCGCATTTCACCAAAGATGCAGAGGTGTGACATCAGCGGTTATGAAGGTTTGAGAAGCATCCAGTGCAAAAAAAATGACATTTCTAGTTTAAAACAGACAGATTCCAATGGGGATTTTTTATTTTATTCATGTACCGGTGCATCAATCGGATCAAATGAAATGAGATCCAATTGATTTTGATGTCTACTTTTTAATTTTTTTAATCTACATTAGCTCTTTCTTCATTTGTTTCTTACTGTTACAGCTAATGAAGATTGAATCTGAAAGACTCAGCAGATGAATTACAGAGTATTTGAACTAAAACCTGGTCAACTGCTTGGAAGACAGCTATGCTCACAAGTATACCACCAACACTCACGTTATTCACTGTGGCCTGGCACCATCGACCTGTCAATCCAAATCCTCACCGTCATTGCTGGCGACTGCAATAAAAATGCCTTTGATAAAATGGCTCGTTGGTCTAGGGGTATGATTCTCGCTTCGGGTGTGAGAGGTCTCGGGTTCAAATCCCGGACGAGCCCATGTGTAGAGCCTTTAACAATCTGAAAGAGGCGGTTCTTGGGCAACAGTTTGGAGTGCAGACCAAGGTGGATGAGTGATAAAGGCAATGGATTGCTAATCCATTGTGCTCTGCACTCGTGGGTTCAGCATCGCACAGCATTTATTAATTTCTTCCTTGGTTAAAAAATCTGTCATTTTAACCGGTACATAGATTACCTTCAGACGAGTGTCGTGACCCTTGTGGGGGTCGTAGAGCAAAACTGAGATGGTCAAACAATTTTGTAGGTCAAACCGTTCGGAAGCTACAGCCATTTGTATGAGAAGACTGATTTTCGGGATGTGTCATGTTTTGACAAACATTGTTCTCGCTCTGCCGCATTTCACCAAAGATGCAGAGGTGTGACATCAGCGGTTATGAAGGTTTGAGAAGCATCCAGTGCAAAAAAAATGACATTTCTAGTTTAAAACAGACAGATTCCAATGGGGATTTTTTATTTTATTCATGTACCGGTGCATCAATCGGATCAAATGAAATGAGATCCAATTGATTTTGATGTCTACTTTTTAATTTTTTTAATCTACATTAGCTCTTTCTTCATTTGTTTCTTACTGTTACAGCTAATGAAGATTGAATCTGAAAGACTCAGCAGATGAATTACAGAGTATTTGAACTAAAACCTGGTCAACTGCTTGGAAGACAGCTATGCTCACAAGTATACCACCAACACTCACGTTATTCACTGTGGCCTGGCACCATCGACCTGTCAATCCAAATCCTCACCGTCATTGCTGGCGACTGCAATAAAAATGCCTTTGATAAAATGGCTCGTTGGTCTAGGGGTATGATTCTCGCTTCGGGTGTGAGAGGTCTCGGGTTCAAATCCCGGACGAGCCCATGTGTAGAGCCTTTAACAATCTGAAAGAGGCGGTTCTTGGGCAACAGTTTGGAGTGCAGACCAAGGTGGATGAGTGATAAAGGCAATGGATTGCTAATCCATTGTGCTCTGCACTCGTGGGTTCAGCATCGCACAGCATTTATTAATTTCTTCCTTGGTTAAAAAATCTGTCATTTTAACCGGTACATAGATTACCTTCAGACGAGTGTCGTGACCCTTGTGGGGGTCGTAGAGCAAAACTGAGATGGTCAAACAATTTTGTAGGTCAAACCGTTCGGAAGCTACAGCCATTTGTATGAGAAGACTGATTTTCGGGATGTGTCATGTTTTGACAAACATTGTTCTCGCTCTGCCGCATTTCACCAAAGATGCAGAGGTGTGACATCAGCGGTTATGAAGGTTTGAGAAGCATCCAGTGCAAAAAAAGTGACATTTCTAGTTTAAAACAGACAGATTCCAATGGGGATTTTTTATTTTATTCATGTACCGGTGCGTCAATCGGATCAAATGAAATGAGATCCAATTGATTTTGATGTCTACTTTTTAATTTTTTTAATCTACATTAGCTCTTTCTTCATTTGTTTCTTGCTGTTACAGCTAATGAAGATTGAATCTGAAAGACTCAGCAGATGAATTACAGAGTATTTGAACTAAAACCTGGTCAACTGCTTGGAAGACAGCTATGCTCACAAGTATACCACCAACACTCACGTTATTCACTGTGGCCTGGCACCATTGACCTGTCAATCCAAATCCTCACCGTCATTACTGGTGACTGCAATAAAAATTCCTTTGATAAAACGGCTCGTTGGTCTAGGGGTATGATTCTCGCTTTGGGTGCGAGAGGTCCCGGGTTCAAATCGCGGACGAGCCCATGTGTAGAGCCTTTAACAATCTGAAATAGGCGGTTCTTGGGCAACAGTTTGGAGTGCAGACCAAGGTGGATGAGTGATAAAGGCAATGGATTGCTAATCCATTGTGCTCTGCACTCGTGGGTTCAGCATCGCACAGCATTTATTAATTTCTTCCTTGGTTAAAAAATCTGTCATTTTAACCGGTACATAGATTACCTTCAGACGAGTGTCGTGACCCTTGTGGGGGTCGTAGAGCAAAACTGAGATGGTCAAACAATTTTGTAGGTCAAACCGTTCGGAAGCTACAGCCATTTGTATGAGAAGACTGATTTTCGGGATGTGTCATGTTTTGAAAAACATTGTTCTCGCTCTGCCGCATTTCACCAAAGATGCAGAGGTGTGACATCAGCGGTTATGAAGGTTTGAGAAGCATCCAGTGCAAAAAAAGTGACATTTCTAGTTTAAAACAGACAGATTCCAATGGGGATTTTTTATTTTATTCATGTACCGGTGCGTCAATCGGATCAAATGAAATGAGATCCAATTGATTTTGATGTCTACTTTTTAATTTTTTTAATCTACATTAGCTCTTTCTTCATTTGTTTCTTGCTGTTACAGCTAATGAAGATTGAATCTGAAAGACTCAGCAGATGAATTACAGAGTATTTGAACTAAAACCTGGTCAACTGCTTGGAAGACAGCTATGCTCACAAGTATACCACCAACACTCACGTTATTCACTGTGGCCTGGCACCATCGACCTGTCAATCCAAATCCTCACGTCATTACTGGTGACTGCAATAAAAATGCCTTTGATAAAACGGCTTGTTGGTCTAGGGGTATGATTCTCGCTTCGGGTGTGAGAGTTCCCGGGTTCAAATCCCGGACGAGCTCATGTGTAGAGCCTTTAACAATCTGGAAGAGGCGGTTCTTGGGCAACAGTTTGGAGTGCAGACCAAGGTGGATGAGTGATAAAGGCAATGGATTGCTAATCCATTGTGCTCTGCACTCGTGGGTTCAGCATCGCACAGCATTTATTCATTTCTTCCTTGGTTAAAAAATCTGTCATTTTAACCGGTACATAGATTACCTTCAGACGAGTGTCGTGACCCTTGTGGGGGTCGTAGAGCAAAACTGAGATGGTCAAACAATTTTGTAGGTCAAACCGTTCGGAAGCTACAGCCATTTGTATGAGAAGACTGATTTTCGGGATGTGTCATGTTTTGACAAACATTGTTCTCGCTCTGCCGCATTTCACCAAAGATGCAGAGGTGTGACATCAGCGGTTATGAAGGTTTGAGAAGCATCCAGTGCAAAAAAAGTGACATTTCTAGTTTAAAACAGACAGATTCCAATGGGGATTTTTTATTTTATTCATGTACCGGTGCGTCAATCGGATCAAATGAAATGAGATCCAATTGATTTTGATGTCTACTTTTTAATTTTTTTAATCTACATTAGCTCTTTCTTCATTTGTTTCTTGCTGTTACAGCTAATGAAGATTGAATCTGAAAGACTCAGCAGATGAATTACAGAGTATTTGAACTAAAACCTGGTCAACTGCTTGGAAGACAGCTATGCTCACAAGTATACCACCAACACTCACGTTATTCACTGTGGCCTGGCACCATCGACCTGTCAATCCAAATCCTCACCGTCATTACTTGGTGACTGCAATAAAAATGCCTTTGATAAAACGGCTCGTTGGTCTAGGGGTATGATTCTCGGTTCGGGTGCGAGAGTTCCCGGGTTCAAATCCCGGACGAGCCCATGTGTAGAGCCTTTAACAATCTGAAAGAGGCGGTTCTTGGGCAACAGTTTGGAGTGCAGACCAAGGTGGATGAGTGATAAAGGCAATGGATTGCTAATCCATTGTGCTCTGCACTCGTGGGTTCAGCATCGCACAGCATTTATTAATTTCTTCCTTGGTTAAAAAATCTGTCATTTTAACCGGTACATAGATTACCTTCAGACGAGTGTCGTGACCCTTGTGGGGGTCGTAGAGCAAAACTGAGATGGTCAAACAATTTTGTAGGTCAAACCGTTCGGAAGCTACAGCCATTTGTATGAGAAGACTGATTTTCGGGATGTGTCATGTTTTGACAAACATTGTTCTCGCTCTGCCGCATTTCACCAAAGATGCAGAGGTGTGACATCAGCGGTTATGAAGGTTTGAGAAGCATCCAGTGCAAAAAAAGTGACATTTCTAGTTTAAAACAGACAGATTCCAATGGGGATTTTTTATTTTATTCATGTACCGGTGCGTCAATCGGATCAAATGAAATGAGATCCAATTGATTTTGATGTCTACTTTTTAATTTTTTTAATCTACATTAGCTCTTTCTTCATTTGTTTCTTGCTGTTACAGCTAATGAAGATTGAATCTGAAAGACTCAGCAGATGAATTACAGAGTATTTGAACTAAAACCTGGTCAACTGCTTGGAAGACAGCTATGCTCACAAGTATACCACCAACACTCACGTTATTCACTGTGGCCTGGCACCATTGACCTGTCAATCCAAATCCTCACCGTCATTACTGGTGACTGCAATAAAAATTCCTTTGATAAAACGGCTCGTTGGTCTAGGGGTATGATTCTCGCTTTGGGTGCGAGAGGTCCCGGGTTCAAATCGCGGACGAGCCCATGTGTAGAGCCTTTAACAATCTGAAATAGGCGGTTCTTGGGCAACAGTTTGGAGTGCAGACCAAGGTGGATGAGTGATAAAGGCAATGGATTGCTAATCCATTGTGCTCTGCACTCGTGGGTTCAGCATCGCACAGCATTTATTAATTTCTTCCTTGGTTAAAAAATCTGTCATTTTAACCGGTACATAGATTACCTTCAGACGAGTGTCGTGACCCTTGTGGGGGTCGTAGAGCAAAACTGAGATGGTCAAACAATTTTGTAGGTCAAACCGTTCGGAAGCTACAGCCATTTGTATGAGAAGACTGATTTTCGGGATGTGTCATGTTTTGAAAAACATTGTTCTCGCTCTGCCGCATTTCACCAAAGATGCAGAGGTGTGACATCAGCGGTTATGAAGGTTTGAGAAGCATCCAGTGCAAAAAAAGTGACATTTCTAGTTTAAAACAGACAGATTCCAATGGGGATTTTTTATTTTATTCATGTACCGGTGCGTCAATCGGATCAAATGAAATGAGATCCAATTGATTTTGATGTCTACTTTTTAATTTTTTTAATCTACATTAGCTCTTTCTTCATTTGTTTCTTGCTGTTACAGCTAATGAAGATTGAATCTGAAAGACTCAGCAGATGAATTACAGAGTATTTGAACTAAAACCTGGTCAACTGCTTGGAAGACAGCTATGCTCACAAGTATACCACCAACACTCACGTTATTCACTGTGGCCTGGCACCATCGACCTGTCAATCCAAATCCTCACGTCATTACTGGTGACTGCAATAAAAATGCCTTTGATAAAACGGCTTGTTGGTCTAGGGGTATGATTCTCGCTTCGGGTGTGAGAGTTCCCGGGTTCAAATCCCGGACGAGCTCATGTGTAGAGCCTTTAACAATCTGGAAGAGGCGGTTCTTGGGCAACAGTTTGGAGTGCAGACCAAGGTGGATGAGTGATAAAGGCAATGGATTGCTAATCCATTGTGCTCTGCACTCGTGGGTTCAGCATCGCACAGCATTTATTCATTTCTTCCTTGGTTAAAAAATCTGTCATTTTAACCGGTACATAGATTACCTTCAGACGAGTGTCGTGACCCTTGTGGGGGTCGTAGAGCAAAACTGAGATGGTCAAACAATTTTGTAGGTCAAACCGTTCGGAAGCTACAGCCATTTGTATGAGAAGACTGATTTTCGGGATGTGTCATGTTTTGACAAACATTGTTCTCGCTCTGCCGCATTTCACAACAGATGCAGAGGTGTGACATCAGCGGTTATGAAGGTTTGAGAAGCATCCAGTGCAAAAAAAGTGACATTTCTAGTTTAAAACAGACAGATTCCAATGGGGATTTTTTATTTTATTCATGTACCGGTGCGTCAATCGGATCAAATGAAATGAGATCCAATTGATTTTGATGTCTACTTTTTAATTTTTTTAATCTACATTAGCTCTTTCTTCATTTGTTTCTTGCTGTTACAGCTAATGAAGATTGAATCTGAAAGACTCAGCAGATGAATTACAGAGTATTTGAACTAAAACCTGGTCAACTGCTTGGAAGACAGCTATGCTCACAAGTATACCACCAACACTCACGTTATTCACTGTGGCCTGGCACCATCGACCTGTCAATCCAAATCCTCACCGTCATTACTTGGTGACTGCAATAAAAATGCCTTTGATAAAACGGCTCGTTGGTCTAGGGGTATGATTCTCGGTTCGGGTGCGAGAGTTCCCGGGTTCAAATCCCGGACGAGCCCATGTGTAGAGCCTTTAACAATCTGAAAGAGGCGGTTCTTGGGCAACAGTTTGGAGTGCAGACCAAGGTGGATGAGTGATAAAGGCAATGGATTGCTAATCCATTGTGCTCTGCACTCGTGGGTTCAGCATCGCACAGCATTTATTCATTTCTTCCTTGGTTAAAAAATCTGTCATTTTAACCGGTACATAGATTACCTTCAGACGAGTGTCGTGACCCTTGTGGGGGTCGTAGAGCAAAACTGAGATGGTCAAACAATTTTGTAGGTCAAACCGTTCGGAAGCTACAGCCATTTGTATGAGAAGACTGATTTTCGGGATGTATCATGTTTTGACAAACATTGTTCTCGCTCTGCCGCATTTCACCAAAGATGCAGAGGTGTGACATCAGCGGTTATGAAGGTTTGAGAAGCATCCAGTGCAAAAAAAGTGACATTTCTAGTTTAAAACAGACAGATTCCAATGGGGATTTTTTATTTTATTCATGTACCGGTGCGTCAATCGGATCAAATGAAATGAGATCCAATTGATTTTGATGTCTACTTTTGAATTTTTTTAATCTACATTAGCTCTTTCTTCATTTGTTTCTTGCTGTTACAGCTAATGAAGATTGAATCTGAAAGACTCAGCAGATGAATTACAGAGTATTTGAACTAAAACCTGGTCAACTGCTTGGAAGACAGCTATGCTCACAAGTATACCACCAACACTCACGTTATTCACTGTGGCCTGGCACCATCGACCTGTCAATCCAAATCCTCACCGTCATTACTGGTGACTGCAATAAAAATGCCTTTGATAAAACGGCTCGTTGGTCTAGGGGTATGATTCTCGCTTCGGGTGCGAGAGTTCCCGGGTTCAAATCCCGGACGAGCCCATGTGTAGAGCCTTTAACAATCTGAAAGAGGCGGTTCTTGGGCAACAGTTTGGAGTGCAGACCAAGGTGGATGAGTGATAAAGGCAATGGATTGCTAATCCATTGTGCTCTGCACTCGTGGGTTCAGCATCGCACAGCATTTATTCATTTCTTCCTTGGTTAAAAAATCTGTCATTTTAACCGGTACATAGATTACCTTCAGACGAGTGTCGTGACCCTTGTGGGGGTCGTAGAGCAAAACTGAGATGGTCAAACCGTTCGGAAGCTACAGCCATTTGTATGAGAAGACTGATTTTCGGGATGTGTCATGTTTTGACAAACATTGTTCTCGCTCTGCCGCATTTCACCAAAGATGCAGAGGTGTGACATCAGCGGTTATGAAGGTTTGAGAAGCATCCAGTGCAAAAAAAGTGACATTTCTAGTTTAAAACAGACAGATTCCAATGGGGATTTTTTATTTTATTCATGTACCGGTGCGTCAATCGGATCAAATGAAATGAGATCCAATTGATTTTGATGTCTACTTTTTAATTTTTTTAATCTACATTAGCTCTTTCTTCATTTGTTTCTTGCTGTTACAGCTAATGAAGATTGAATCTGAAAGACTCAGCAGATGAATTACAGAGTATTTGAACTAAAACCTGGTCAACTGCTTGGAAGACAGCTATGCTCACAAGTATACCACCAACACTCACGTTATTCACTGTGGCCTGGCACCATCGACCTGTCAATCCAAATCCTCACCGTCATTACTGGCGACTGCAATAAAAATGCCTTTGATAAAACGGCTCGTTGGTCTAGGGGTATGATTCTTGCTTCGGGTGCGAGAGGTCCTGGGTTCAAATCCTGGACGAGCCCATGTGTAGAGCCTATAACAATCTGAAAGAGGCGGTTCTTGGGCAACAGTTTGGAGTGCAGACCAAGGTGGATGAGTGATAAAGGCAATGGATTGCTAATCCATTGTGCTCTGCACTCGTGGGTTCAGCATCGCACAGCATTTATTCATTTCTTCCTTGGTTAAAAAATCTGTCATTTTAACCGGTACATAGATTACCTTCAGACGAGTGTCGTGACCCTTGTGGGGGTCGTAGAGCAAAACTGAGATGGTCAAACAATTTTGTAGGTCAACCCGTTCGGAAGCTACAGCCATTTGTATGAGAAGACTGATTTTCGGGATGTGTCATGTTTTGACAAACATTGTTCTCGCTCTGCCGCATTTCACCAAAGATGCAGAGGTGTGACATCAGCGGTTATGAAGGTTTGAGAAGCATCCAGTGCAAAAAAAGTGACATTTCTAGTTTAAAACAGACAGATTCCAATGGGGATTTTTTATTTTATTAATGTACCGGTGCGTCAATCGGATCAAATGAAATGAAATCCAATTGATTTTGATGTCTACTTTTTAATTTTTTTAATCTACATTAGCTCTTTCTTCATTTGTTTCTTGCTGTTACAGCTAATGAAGATTGAATCTGAAAGATTCAGCAGATGAATTACAGAGTATTTGAACTAAAACCTGGTCAACTGCTTGGAAGACAGCTATGCTCACAAGTATACCACCAACACTCACGTTATTCACTGTGGCCTGGCACCATCGACCTGTCAATCCAAATCCTCACCGTCATTACTGGCGACTGCAATAAAAATGCCTTTGATAAAACGGCTCGTTGGTCTAGGGGTATGATTCTTGCTTCGGGTGCGAGAGGTCCTGGGTTCAAATCCTGGACGAGCCCATGTGTAGAGCCTATAACAATCTGAAAGAGGCGGTTCTTGGGCAACAGTTTGGAGTGCAGACCAAGGTGGATGAGTGATAAAGGCAATGGATTGCTAATCCATTGTGCTCTGCACTCGTGGGTTCAGCATCGCACAGCATTTATTCATTTCTTCCTTGGTTAAAAAATCTGTCATTTTAACCGGTACATAGATTACCTTCAGACGAGTGTCGTGACCCTTGTGGGGGTCGTAGAGCAAAACTGAGATGGTCAAACAATTTTGTAGGTCAAACCGTTCGGAAGCTACAGCCATTTGTATGAGAAGACTGATTTTCGGGATGTGTCATGTTTTGACAAACATTGTTCTCGCTCTGCCGCATTTCACCAAAGATGCAGAGGTGTGACATCAGCGGTTATGAAGGTTTGAGAAGCATCCAGTGCAAAAAAAGTGACATTTCTAGTTTAAAACAGACAGATTCCAATGGGGATTTTTTATTTTATTAATGTACCGGTGCGTCAATCGGATCAAATGAAATGAAATCCAATTGATTTTGATGTCTACTTTTTAATTTTTTTAATCTACATTAGCTCTTTCTTCATTTGTTTCTTGCTGTTACAGCTAATGAAGATTGAATCTGAAAGATTCAGCAGATGAATTACAGAGTATTTGAACTAAAACCTGGTCAACTGCTTGGAAGACAGCTATGCTCACAAGTATACCACCAACACTCACGTTATTCACTGTGGCCTGGCACCATCGACCTGTCAATCCAAATCCTCACCGTCATTGCTGGCGACTGCAATAAAAATGCCTTTGATAAAATGGCTCGTTGGTCTAGGGGTATGATTCTCGCTTCGGGTGCGAGAGGTCCCGGGTTCAAATCCCGGACGAGCCCATGTGTAGAGCCTTTAACAATCTGAAATAGGCGGTTCTTGGGCAACAGTTTGGAGTGCAGACCAAGGTGGATGAGTGATAAAGGCAATGGATTGCTAATCCATTGTGCTCTGCACTCGTGGGTTCAGCATCGCACAGCATTTATTCATTTCTTCCTTGGTTAAAAAATCTGTCATTTTAACCGGTACATAGATTACCTTCAGACGAGTGTCGTGACCCTTGTGGGGGTCGTAGAGCAAAACTGAGATGGTCAAACAATTTTGTAGGTCAAACCGTTCGGAAGCTACAGCCATTTGTATGAGAAGACTGATTTTCGGGATGTGTCATGTTTTGACAAACATTGTTCTCGCTCTGCCGCATTTCACCAAAGATGCAGAGGTGTGACATCAGCGGTTATGAAGGTTTGAGAAGCATCCAGTGCAAAAAAAGTGACATTTCTAGTTTAAAACAGACAGATTCCAATGGGGATTTTTTATTTTATTCATGTACCGGTGCGTCAATCGGATCAAATGAAATGAGATCCAATTGATTTTGATGTCTACTTTTTAATTTTTTTAATCTACATTAGCTCTTTCTTCATTTGTTTCTTGCTGTTACAGCTAATGAAGATTGAATCTGAAAGACTCAGCAGATGAATTACAGAGTATTTGAACTAAAACCTGGTCAACTGCTTGGAAGACAGCTATGCTCACAAGTATACCACCAACACTCACGTTATTCACTGTGGCCTGGCACCATCGACCTGTCAATCCAAATCCTCACCGTCATTGCTGGCGACTGCAATAAAAATGCCTTTGATAAAATGGCTCGTTGGTCTAGGGGTATGATTCTCGCTTCGGGTGCAAGAGGTCCAGGGTTCAAATCCCGGACGAGCCCATGTGTAGAGCCTTTAACAATCTGAAAGAGGCGGTTCTTGGGCAACAGTTTGGAGTGCAGACCAAGGTGGATGAGTGATAAAGGCAATGGATTGCTAATCCATTGTGCTCTGCACTCGTGGGTTCAGCATCGCACAGCATTTATTAATTTCTTCCTTGGTTAAAAAATCTGTCATTTTAACCGGTTCATAGATTACCTTCAGACGAGTGTCGTGACCCTTGTGGGGGTCATAGAGCAAAACTGAGAACGACATTGTGTTTGTGAGAGTCTCCCCTTTCCATGGAATGGTCAAACAATTTTGTAGGTCAAACCGTTCGGAAGCTACAGCCATTTGTATGAGAAGACTGATTTTCGGGATGTGTCATGTTTTGACAAACATTGTTCTCGCTCTGCCGCATTTCACCAAAGATGCAGAGGTGTGACATCAGCGGTTATGAAGGTTTGAGAAGCATCCAGTGCAAGAAAAGTAACATTTCTAGTTTAAAACAGACAGATTCCAATGGGGATTTTTTATTTTATTCATGTACCGGTGCGTCAATCGGATCAAATGAAATGAGATCCAATTGATTTTGATGTCTACTTTTTAATTTTTTTAATCTACATTAGCTCTTTCTTCATTTGTTTCTTGCTGTTACAGCTAATGAAGATTGAATCTGAAAGACTCAGCAGATGAATTACAGAGTATTTGAACTAAAACCTGGTCAACTGCTTGGAAGACAGCTATGCTCACAAGTATACCACCAACACTCACGTTATTCACTGTGGCCTGTCACCATCGACTGCAATAAAAATGCCTTTGATAAAACGGCTCGTTGGTCTAGGGGTATGATTCTCGCTTCGGGTGCGAGAGGTCCCGGGTTCAAATCCCGGACGAGCCCATGTGTAGAGCCTTTACCAATCTGAAAGAGGCGGTTCTTGGGCAACAGTTTGGAGTGCAGACCAAGGTGGATGAGTGATAAAGGCAATGGATTGCTAATCCATTGTGCTCTGCACTCGTGGGTTCAAGCATCGCACAGCATTTATTCATTTCTTCCTTGGTTAAAAAATCTGTCATTTTAACCGGTACATAGATTACCTTCAGACGAGTGTCGTGACCCTTGTGGGGGTCGTAGAGCAAAACTGAGATGGTCAAACAATTTTGTAGGTCAAACCGTTCGGAAGCTACAGCCATTTGTATGAGAAGACTGATTTTCGGGATGTGTCATGTTTTGACAAACATTGTTCTCGCTCTGCCACATTTCACCAAAGATGCAGAGGTGTGACATCAGCGGTTATGAAGGTTTGAGAAGCATCCAGTGCAAAAAAAGTGACATTTCTAGTTTAAAACAGACAGATTCCAATGGGGATTTTTTATTTTATTCATGTACCGGTGCGTCAATCGGATCAAATGAAATGAGATCCAATTAATTTTGATGTCTACTTTTGAATTGTTTTAATCTACATTAGCTCTTTCTTCATTTGTTTCTTGCTGTTACAGCTAATGAAGATTGAATCTGAAAGACTCAGCAGATGAATTACAGAGTATTTGAACTAAAACCTGGTCAACTGCTTGGAAGACAGCTATGCCCACAAGTATACCACCAACACTCACGTTATTCACTGTGGCCTGGCACCATCGACCTGTCAATCCAAATCCTCACCGTCATTACTGGCGACTGCAATAAAAATGCCTTTGATAAAACGGCTCGTTGGTCTAGGGGTATGATTCTCGCTTCGGGTGCGAGAGGTCCTGGGTTCAAATCCCGGACGAGCCCATGTGTAGAGCCTTTAACAATCTGAAAGAGGTGGTTCTTGGGCAACAGTTTGGAGTGCAGACCAAGGTGGATGAGTGATAAAGGCAATGGATTGCTAATCCATTGTGCTCTGCACTCGTGGGTTCAGCATCGCACAGCATTTATTCGTTTCTTCCTTGGTTAAAAAATCTGTCATTTTAACCGGTACATAGATTACCTTCAGACGAGTGTCGTGACCCTTGTGGGGGTCGTAGAGCAAAACTGAGATGGTCAAACCGTTCGGAAGCTACAGCCATTTGTATGAGAAGACTGATTTTCGGGATGTGTCATGTTTTGACAAACATTGTTCTCGCTCTGCCGCATTTCACCAAAGATGCAGAGGTGTGACATCAGCGGTTATGAAGGTTTGAGAAGCATCCAGTGCAAAAAAAGTGACATTTCTAGTTTAAAACAGACAGATTCCGATGGGGATTTTTTATTTTATTCATGTACCGGTGCGTCAATCGGATCAAATGAAATGAGATCCAATTAATTTTGATGTCTACTTTTGAATTTTTTTAATCTACATTAGCTCTTTCTTCATTTGTTTCTTGCTGTTACAGCTAATGAAGATTGAATCTGAAAGACTCAGCAGATGAATTACAGAGTATTTGAACTAAAACCTGGTCAACTGCTTGGAAGACAGCTATGCCCACAAGTATACCACCAACACTCACGTTATTCACTGTGGCCTGGCACCATCGACCTGTCAATCCAAATCCTCACCGTCATTACTGGCGACTGCAATAAAAATGCCTTTGATAAAACGGCTCGTTGGTCTAGGGGTATGATTCTCGCTTCGGGTGTGAGAGGTCCTGGGTTCAAATCCCGGACGAGCCCATGTGTAGAGCCTTTAACAATCTGAAAGAGGTGGTTCTTGGGGAACAGTTTGGAGTGCAGACCAAGGTGGATGAGTGATAAAGGCAATGGATTGCTAATCCATTGTGCTCTGCACTCGTGGGTTCAGCATCGCACAGCATTTATTCATTTCTTCCTTGGTTAAAAAATCTATCATTTTAACCGGTACATAGATTACCTTCAGACGAGTGTCGTGACCCTTGTGGGGGTCGTAGAGGAAAACTGAGATGGTCAAACAATTTTGTAGGTCAAACCGTTCGGAAGCTACAGCCATTTGTATGAGAAGACTGATTTTCGGGATGTGTCATGTTTTGACAAACATTGTTCTCGCTCTGCCGCATTTCACCAAAGATGCAGAGGTGTGACATCAGCGGTTATGAAGGTTTGAGAAGCATCCAGTGCAAAAAAAGTGACATTTCTAGTTTAAAACAGACCGATTCCGATGGGGATTTTTTATTTTATTCATGTACCGGTGCGTCAATCGGATCAAATGAAATGAAATCCAATTGATTTTGATGTCTACTTTTTAATTTTTTTAATCTACATTAGCTCTTTCTTCATTTGTTTCTTGCTGTTACAGCTAATGAAGATTGAATCTGAAAGACTCAGCAGATGAATTACAGAGTATTTGAACTAAAACCTGGTCAACTGCTTGGAAGACAGCTATGCTCACAAGTATACCACCAACACTCACGTTATTCACTGTGGCCTGGCACCATTGACCTGTCAATCCAAATCCTCACCGTCATTACTGGTGACTGCAATAAAAATGCCTTTGATAAAACGGCTCGTTGGTCTAGGGGTATGATTCTCGCTTCGGGTGCGAGAGGTCCCGGGTTCAAATCGTGGACGAGCCCATGTGTAGAGCCTTTAACAATCTGAAATAGGCGTTTCTTGGGCAACAGTTTGGAGTGCAGACCAAGGTGGATGAATGATAAAGGCAATGGATTGCTAATCCATTGTGCTCTGCACTCGTGGGTTCAGCATCGCACAGCATTTATTCCTTGGTTAAAAAATCTGTCATTTTAACCGGCACATAGATTACCTTCAGACGAGTGTCGTGACCCTTGTGGGGGTCGTAGAGCAAAACTGAGATGGTCAAACAATTTTGTAGGTCAAACCGTTCGGAAGCTACAGCCATTTGTATGAGAAGACTGATTTTCGGGATGTGTCATGTTTTGACAAACATTGTTCTCGCTCTGCCGCATTTCACCAAAGATGCAGAGGTGTGACATCAGCGGTTATGAAGGTTTGAGAAGCATCCAGTGCAAAAAAAGTGACATTTCTAGTTTAAAACAGACAGATTCCAATGGGGATTTTTTATTTTATTCATGTACCGGTGCGTCAATCGGATCAAATGAAATGAGATCCAATTGATTTTGATGTCTACTTTTGAATTTGTTTAATCTACATTAGCTCTTTCTTCATTTGTTTCTTGCTGTTACAGCTAATGAAGATTGAATCTGAAAGACTCAGCAGATGAATTACAGAGTATTTGAACTAAAACCTGGTCAACTGCTTGGAAGACAGCTATGCTCACAAGTATACCACCAACACTCACGTTATTCACTGTGGCCTGGCACCATCGACCTGTCAATCCAAATCCTCACCGTCATTACTGGCGACTGCAATAAAAATGCCTTTGATAAAACGGCTCGTTGGTCTAGGGGTATGATTCTCGCTTCGGGTGCGAGAGGTCCCGGGTTCAAATCCCGGACGAGCCCATGTGTAGAGCCTTTAACAATCTGAAAGAGGCGGTTCTTGGGCAACAGTTTGGAGTGCAGACCAAGGTGGATGAGTGATAAAGGCAATGGATTGCTAATCCATTGTGCTCTGCACTCGTGGGTTCAGCATCGCACAGCATTTCTTCCTTGGTTAAAAAATCTATCATTTTAACCGGTACATAGATTACCTTCAGACGAGTGTCGTGACCCTTGTGGGGGTCGTAGAGCAAAACTGAGATGGTCAAACAATTTTTTAGGTCAAACCGTTCGGAAGCTACAGCCATTTGTATGAGAAGACTGATTTTCGGGATGTGTCATGTTTTGACAAACATTGTTCTCGCTCTGCCGCATTTCACCAAAGATGCAGAGGTGTGACATCAGCGGTTATGAAGGTTTGAGAAGCATCCAGTGCAAAAAAAGTGACATTTCTAGTTTAAAACAGACAGATTCCAATGGGGATTTTTTATTTTATTCATGTACCGGTGCGTCAATCGGATCAAATGAAATGAAATCCAATTGATTTTGATGTCTACTTTTAAATTTTTTTAATCTACATTAGCTCTTTCTTCATTTGTTTCTTGCTGTTACAGCTAATGAAGATTGAATCTGAAAGATTCAGCAGATGAATTACAGAGTATTTGAACTAAAACCTGGTCAACTGCTTGGAAGACAGCTATGCTCACAAGTATACCACCAACACTCACGTTATTCACTGTGGCCTGGCACCATCGACCTGTCAATCCAAATCCTCACCGTCATTGCTGGCGACTGCAATAAAAATGCCTTTGATAAAATGGCTCGTTGGTCTAGGGGTATGATTCTTGCTTCGGGTGCGAGAGGTCCCGGGTTCAAATCCTGGACGAGCCCATGTGTAGAGCCTTTAACAATCTGAAAGAGGCGGTTCTTGGGCAACAGTTTGGAGTGCAGACCAAGGTGGATGAGTGATAAAGGCAATGGATTGCTAATCCATTGTTCTCTGCACTCGTGGGTTCAGCATCGCACAGCATTTATTCATTTCTTCCTTGGTTAAAAAATCTGTCATTTTAACCGGTACATAGATTACCTTCAGACAAGTGTCGTGACCCTTGTGGGGGTCGTAGAGCAAAACTGAGATGGTCAAACAATTTTGTAGGTCAAACCGTTCGGAAGCTACAGCCATTTGTATGAGAAGACTGATTTTCGGGATGTGTCATGTTTTGACAAACATTGTTCTCGCTCTGCCGCATTTCACCAAAGATGCAGAGGTGTGACATCAGCGGTTATGAAGGTTTGAGAAGCATCCAGTGCAAAAAAAGTGACATTTCTAGTTTAAAACAGACAGATTCCAATGGGGATTTTTTATTTTATTCATGTACCGGTGCGTCAATCGGATCAAATGAAATGAGATCCAATTGATTTTGATGTCTACTTTTGAATTTGTTTAATCTACATTAGCTCTTTCTTCATTTGTTTCTTGCTGTTACAGCTAATGAAGATTGAATCTGAAAGACTCAGCAGATGAATTACAGAGTATTTGAACTAAAACCTGGTCAACTGCTTGGAAGACAGCTATGCTCACAAGTATACCACCAACACTCACGTTATTCACTGTGGCCTGGCACCATCGACCTGTCAATCCAAATCCTCACCGTCATTACTGGCGACTGCAATAAAAATGCCTTTGATAAAACGGCTCGTTGGTCTAGGGGTATGATTCTCGCTTTGGGTGCGAGAGGTCCCGGGTTCAAATCCCGGACGAGCCCATGTGTAGAGCCTTTAACAATCTGAAAGAGGCGGTTCTTGGGCAACAGTTTGGAGTGCAGACCAAGGTGGATGAGTGATAAAGGCAATGGATTGCTAATCCATTGTGCTCTGCACTCGTGGGTTCAGCATCGCACAGCATTTATTCATTTCTTCCTTGGTTAAAAAATCTATCATTTTAACCGGTACATAGATTACCTTCAGACGAGTGTCGTGACCCTTGTGGGGGTCGTAGAGCAAAACTGAGATGGTCAAACAATTTTGTAGGTCAAACCGTTCGGAAGCTACAGCCATTTGTATGAGAAGACTGATTTTCGGGATGTGTCATGTTTTGACAAACATTGTTCTCGCTCTGCCGCATTTCACCAAAGATGCAGGGGTGTGACATCAGCGGTTATGAAGGTTTGAGAAGCATCCAGTGCAAAAAAAGTGACATTTCTAGTTTAAAACAGACAGATTCCAATGGGGATTTTTTATTTTATTCATGTACCGGTGCGTCAATCGGATCAAATGAAATGAAATCCAATTGATTTTGATGTCTACTTTTTAATTTTTTTAATCTACATTAGCTCTTTCTTCATTTGTTTCTTGCTGTTACAGCTAATGAAGATTGAATCTGAAAGATTCAGCAGATGAATTACAGAGTATTTGAACTAAAACCTGGTCAACTGCTTGGAAGACAGCTATGCTCACAAGTATACCACCAACACTCACGTTATTCACTGTGGCCTGGCACCATCGACCTGTCAATCCAAATCCTCACCGTCATTACTGGCGACTGCAATAAAAATGCCTTTGATAAAATGGCTCGTTGGTCTAGGGGTATGATTCTCGCTTCGGGTGCGAGAGGTCCTGGGTTCAAATCCCGGACGAGCCCATGTGTAGAGCCTTTAACAATCTGAAAGAGGCGGTTCTTGGGCAACAGTTTGGAGTGCAGACCAAGGTGGATGAGTGATAAAGGCAATGGATTGCTAATCCATTGTTCTCTGCACTCGTGGGTTCAGCATCGCACAGCATTTATTCATTTCTTCCTTGGTTAAAAAATCTGTCATTTTAACCGGTAGATAGATTACCTTCAGACGAGTGTCGTGACCCTTGTGGGGGTCGTAGAGCAAAACTGAGATGGTCAAACAATTTTGTAGGTCAAACCGTTCAGAAGCTACAGCCATTTGTATGAGAAGACTGATTTTCGGGATGTGTCATGTTTTGACAAACATTGTTCTCGCTCTGCCGCATTTCACCAAAGATGCAGAGGTGTGACATCAGCGGTTATGAAGGTTTGAGAAGCATCCAGTGCAAAAAAAGTGACATTTCTAGTTTAAAACAGACAGATTCCAATGGGGATTTTTTATTTTATTCATGTACCGGTGCGTCAATCGGATCAAATGAAATGAGATCCAATTGATTTTGATGTCTACTTTTTAATTTTTTTAATCTACATTAGCTCTTTCTTCATTTGTTTCTTGCTGTTACAGCTAATGAAGAATGAATCTGAAAGATTCAGCAGATGAATTACAGAGTATTTGAACTAAAACCTGGTCAACTGCTTGGAAGACAGCTATGCTCACAAGTATACCACCAACACTCACGTTATTCACTGTGGCCTGGCACCATCGACCTGTCAATCCAAATCCTCACCGTCATTACTGGCGACTGCAATAAAAATGCCTTTGATAAAATGGCTCGTTGGTCTAGGGGTATGATTCTCGCTTCGGGTGCGAGAGGTCCCGGGTTCAAATCCCGGACGAGCCCATGTATAGAGCCTTTAACAATCTGAAAGAGGCGGTTCTTGGGCAACAGTTTGGAGTGCAGACCAAGGTGGATGAGTGATAAAGGCAATGGATTGCTAATCCATTGTGCTCTGCACTCGTGGGTTCAGCATCGCACAGCATTTATTCATTTCTTCCTTGGTTAAAAAATCTGTCATTTTAACCGGTAGATAGATTACCTTCAGACGAGTGTCGTGACCCTTGTGGGGGTCGTAGAGCAAAACTGAGATGGTCAAACAATTTTGTAGGTCAAACCGTTCGGAAGCTACAGCCATTTGTATGAGAAGACTGATTTTCGGGATGTGTCATGTTTTGACAAACATTGTTCTCGCTCTGCCGCATTTCACCAAAGATGCAGAGGTGTGACATCAGCGGTTATGAAGGTTTGAGAAGCATCCAGTGCAAAAAAAGTGACATTTCCAGTTTAAAACAGACAGATTCCAATGGGGATTTTTTATTTTATTCATGTACCGGTGCGTCAATCGGATCAAATGAAATGAGATCCAATTGATTTTGATGTCTACTTTTTATTTTTTTTAATCTACATTAGCTCTTTCTTCATTTGTTTCTTGCTGTTACAGCTAATGAAGATTGAATCTGAAAGATTCAGCAGATGAATTACAGAGTATTTGAACTAAAACCTGGTCAACTGCTTGGAAGACAGCTATGCTCACAAGTATACCACCAACACTCACGTTATTCACTGTGGCCTGGCACCATCGACCTGTCAATCCAAATCCTCACCGTCATTACTGGCGACTGCAATAAAAATGCCTTTGATAAAATGGCTCGTTGGTCTAGGGTTATGATTCTCGCTTCGGGTGCGAGAGGTCCCGGGTTCAAATCCCGGACGAGCCCATGTATAGAGCCTTTAACAATCTGAAAGAGGCGGTTCTTGGGCAACAGTTTGGAGTGCAGACCAAGGTGGATGAGTGATAAAGGCAATGGATTGCTAATCCATTGTGCTCTGCACTCGTGGGTTCAGCATCGCACAGCATTTATTCATTTCTTCCTTGGTTAAAAAATCTGTCATTTTAACCGGTAGATAGATTACCTTCAGACGAGTGTCGTGACCCTTGTGGGGGTCGTAGAGCAAAACTGAGATGGTCAAACAATTTTGTAGGTCAAACCGTTCGGAAGCTACAGCCATTTGTATGAGAAGACTGATTTTCGGGATGTGTCATGTTTTGACAAACATTGTTCTCGCTCTGCCGCATTTCACCAAAGATGCAGAGGTGTGACATCAGCGGTTATGAAGGTTTGAGAAGCATCCAGTGCAAAAAAAGTGACATTTCTAGTTTAAAACAGACAGATTCCAATGGGGATTTTTTATTTTATTCATGTACCGGTGCGTCAATCGGATCAAATGAAATGAGATCCAATTGATTTTGATGTCTACTTTTTAATTTTTTTAATCTACATTAGCTCTTTCTTCATTTGTTTCTTGCTGTTACAGCTAATGAAGATTGAATCTGAAAGACTCAGCAGATGAATTACAGAGTATTTGAACTAAAACCTGGTCAACTGCTTGGAAGACAGCTATGCTCACAAGTATACCACCAACACTCACGTTATTCACTGTGGCCTGGCACCATCGACCTGTCAATCCAAATCCTCACCGTCATTACTGGCGACTGCAATAAAAATGCCTTTGAAAGAACGGCTCGTTGGTCTAGGGGTATGATTCTCGCTTCGGGTGCGAGAGGTCCCGGGTTCAAATCCCGGACGAGCCCATTTGTAGAGCCTTTAACAATCTGAAATAGGCGGTTCTTGGGCAACAGTTTGGAGTGCAGACCAAGGTGGATGAGTGATAAAGGCAATGGATTGCTAATCCATTGTGCTCTGCACTCGTGGGTTCAGCATCGCACAGCATTTATTCATTTCTTCCTTGGTTAAAAAATCTATCATTTTAACCGGTACATAGATTACCTTCAGACGAGTGTCGTGACCCTTGTGGGGGTCGTAGAGCAAAACTGAGAACGACATTGTGTTTGTGAGAGTCTCCCCTTTCCATGGAATGGTCAAACAATTTTGTAGGTCAAACCGTTCGGAAGCTACAGCCATTTGTATGAGAAGACTGATTTTCGGGATGTGTCATGTTTTGACAAACATTGTTCTCGCTCTGCCGCATTTCACCAAAGATGCAGAGGTGTGACATCAGCGGTTATGAAGGTTTGAGAAGCATCCAGTGCAAAAAAAGTGACATTTCCAGTTTAAAACAGACAGATTCCAATGGGGATTTTTTATTTTATTCATGTACCGGTGCGTCAATCGGATCAAATGAAATGAGATCCAATTGATTTTGATGTCTACTTTTTAATTTTTTTAATCTACATTAGCTCTTTCTTCATTTGTTTCTTGCTGTTACAGCTAATGAAGATTGAATCTGAAAGATTCAGCAGATGAATTACAGAGTATTTGAACTAAAACCTGGTCAACTGCTTGGAAGACAGCTATGCTCACAAGTATACCACCAACACTCACGTTATTCACTGTGGCCTGGCACCATCGACCTGTCAATCCAAATCCTCACCGTCATTACTGGCGACTGCAATAAAAATGCCTTTGATAAAATGGCTCGTTGGTCTAGGGGTATGATTCTCGCTTCGGGTGCGAGAGGTCCCGGGTTCAAATCCCGGACGAGCCCATGTATAGAGCCTTTAACAATCTGAAAGAGGCGGTTCTTGGGCAACAGTTTGGAGTGCAGACCAAGGTGGATGAGTGATAAAGGCAATGGATTGCTAATCCATTGTGCTCTGCACTCGTGGGTTCAGCATCGCACAGCATTTATTCATTTCTTCCTTGGTTAAAAAATCTGTCATTTTAACCGGTAGATAGATTACCTTCAGACGAGTGTCGTGACCCTTGTGGGGGTCGTAGAGCAAAACTGAGATGGTCAAACAATTTTGTAGGTCAAACCGTTCGGAAGCTACAGCCATTTGTATGAGAAGACTGATTTTCGGGATGTGTCATGTTTTGACAAACATTGTTCTCGCTCTGCCGCATTTCACCAAAGATGCAGAGGTGTGACATCAGCGGTTATGAAGGTTTGAGAAGCATCCAGTGCAAAAAAAGTGACATTTCCAGTTTAAAACAGACAGATTCCAATGGGGATTTTTTATTTTATTCATGTACCGGTGCGTCAATCGGATCAAATGAAATGAGATCCAATTGATTTTGATGTCTACTTTTTAATTTTTTTAATCTACATTAGCTCTTTCTTCATTTGTTTCTTGCTGTTACAGCTAATGAAGATTGAATCTGAAAGATTCAGCAGATGAATTACAGAGTATTTGAACTAAAACCTGGTCAACTGCTTGGAAGACAGCTATGCTCACAAGTATACCACCAACACTCACGTTATTCACTGTGGCCTGGCACCATCGACCTGTCAATCCAAATCCTCACCGTCATTACTGGCGACTGCAATAAAAATGCCTTTGAAAGAACGGCTCGTTGGTCTAGGGGTATGATTCTCGCTTCGGGTGCGAGAGGTCCCGGGTTCAAATCCCGGACGAGCCCATTTGTAGAGCCTTTAACAATCTGAAATAGGCGGTTCTTGGGCAACAGTTTGGAGTGCAGACCAAGGTGGATGAGTGATAAAGGCAATGGATTGCTAATCCATTGTGCTCTGCACTCGTGGGTTCAGCATCGCACAGCATTTATTCATTTCTTCCTTGGTTAAAAAATCTATCATTTTAACCGGTACATAGATTACCTTCAGACGAGTGTCGTGACCCTTGTGGGGGTCGTAGAGCAAAACTGAGAACGACATTGTGTTTGTGAGAGTCTCCCCTTTCCATGGAATGGTCAAACAATTTTGTAGGTCAAACCGTTCGGAAGCTACAGCCATTTGTATGAGAAGACTGATTTTCGGGATGTGTCATGTTTTGACAAACATTGTTCTCGCTCTGCCGCATTTCACCAAAGATGCAGAGGTGTGACATCAGCGGTTATGAAGGTTTGAGAAGCATCCAGTGCAAAAAAAGTGACATTTCCAGTTTAAAACAGACAGATTCCAATGGGGATTTTTTATTTTATTCATGTACCGGTGCGTCAATCGGATCAAATGAAATGAGATCCAATTGATTTTGATGTCTACTTTTTAATTTTTTTAATCTACATTAGCTCTTTCTTCATTTGTTTCTTGCTGTTACAGCTAATGAAGATTGAATCTGAAAGATTCAGCAGATGAATTACAGAGTATTTGAACTAAAACCTGGTCAACTGCTTGGAAGACAGCTATGCTCACAAGTATACCACCAACACTCACGTTATTCACTGTGGCCTGGCACCATCGACCTGTCAATCCAAATCCTCACCGTCATTACTGGCGACTGCAATAAAAATGCCTTTGATAAAATGGCTCGTTGGTCTAGGGGTATGATTCTCGCTTCGGGTGCGAGAGGTCCCGGGTTCAAATCCCGGACGAGCCCATGTATAGAGCCTTTAACAATCTGAAAGAGGCGGTTCTTGGGCAACAGTTTGGAGTGCAGACCAAGGTGGATGAGTGATAAAGGCAATGGATTGCTAATCCATTGTGCTCTGCACTCGTGGGTTCAGCATCGCACAGCATTTATTCATTTCTTCCTTGGTTAAAAAATCTGTCATTTTAACCGGTAGATAGATTACCTTCAGACGAGTGTCGTGACCCTTGTGGGGGTCTTAGAGCAAAACTGAGATGGTCAAACAATTTTGTAGGTCAAACCGTTCGGAAGCTACAGCCATTTGTATGACCAGACTGATTTTCGGGATGTGTCATGTTTTGACAAACATTGTTCTCGCTCTGCCGCATTTCACCAAAGATGCAGAGGTGTGACATCAGCGGTTATGAAGGTTTGAGAAGCATCCAGTGCAAAAAAAGTGACATTTCCAGTTTAAAACAGACAGATTCCAATGGGGATTTTTTATTTTATTCATGTACCGGTGCGTCAATCGGATCAAATGAAATGAGATCCAATTGATTTTGATGTCTACTTTTGAATTTTTTTAATCTACATTAGCTCTTTCTTCATTTGTTTCTTGCTGTTACAGCTAATGAAGATTGAATCTGAAAGACTCAGCAGATGAATTACAGAGTATTTGAACTAAAACCTGGTCAACTGCTTGGAAGACAGCTATGCTCACAAGTATACCACCAACACTCACGTTATTCACTGTGGCCTGGCACCATCGACCTGTCAATCCAAATCCTCACCGTCATTACTGGCGACTGCAATAAAAATGACTTTGATAAAACGGCTCGTTGGTCTAGGGGTATGATTCTCGCTTCGGGTGCGAGAGGTCCTGGGTTCAAATCCCGGACGAGCCCATGTGTAGAGCCTTTAACAACCTGAAAGAGGCGGTTCTTGGGCAACAGTTTGGAGTGCAGACCAAGGTGGATGAGTGATAAAGGCAATGGATTGCTAATCCATTGTGCTCTGCACTCGTGGGTTCAGCATCGCACAGCATTTCTTCATTTCTTCCTTGGTTAAAAAATCTGTCATTTTAACCGGTACGTAGATTACCTTCAGACGAGTGTCGTGACCCTTGTGGGGGTCGTAGAGCAAAACTGAGATGGTCAAACAATTTTGTAGGTCAACCCGTTCGGAAGCTACAGCCATTTGTATGAGAAGACTGATTTTCGGGATGTGTCATGTTTTGACAAACATTGTTCTCGCTCTGCCGCATTTCACCAAAGATGCAGAGGTGTGACATCAGCGGTTATGAAGGTTTGAGAAGCATCCTGTGGAAAAAAAGTGACATTTCTAGTTTAAAACAGACAGATTCCAATGGGGATTTTTTATTTTATTCATGTACCGGTGCGTCAATCGGATCAAATGAAATGAGATCCAATTGATTTTGATGTCTACTTTTGAATTTGTTTAATCTACATTAGCTCTTTCTTCATTTGTTTCTTGCTGTTACAGCTAATGAAGATTGAATCTGAAAGACTCAGCAGATGAATTACAGAGTATTTGAACTAAAACCTGGTCAACTGCTTGGAAGACAGCTATGCTCACAAGTATACCACCAACACTCACGTTATTCACTGTGGCCTGGCACCATCGACCTGTCAATCCAAATCCTCACCGTCATTACTGGCGACTGCAATAAAAATGCCTTTGATAAAACGGCTCGTTGGTCTAGGGGTATGATTCTCGCTTTGGGTGTGAGAGGTCCCGGGTTCAAATCCCGGACGAGCCCATGTGTAGAGCCTTTAACAAATCTGAAAGAGGCGGTTCTTGGTCAACAGTTTGGAGTGCAGACCAAGGTGGATGAGTGATAAAGGCAATGGATTGCTAATCCATTGTGCTCTGCACTCGTGGGTTCAGCATCGCACAGCATTTATTCATTTCTTCCTTGGTTAAAAAATCTATCATTTTAACCGGTACATAGATTACCTTCAGACGAGTGTCGTGACCCTTGTGGGGGTCGTAGAGCAAAACTGAGAACGACATTGTGTTTGTGAGAGTCTCCCCTTTCCATGGAATGGTCAAACAATTTTGTAGGTCAAACCGTTCGGAAGCTACAGCCATTTGTATGAGAAGACTGATTTTCGGGATGTGTCATGTTTTGACAAACATTGTTCTCGCACTGCCGCATTTCACCAAAGATGCAGAGGTGTGACATCAGCGGTTATGAAGGTTTGAGAAGCATCCAGTGCAAAAAAAGTGACATTTCTAGTTTAAAACAGACAGATTCCAATGGGGATTTTTTATTTTATTCATGTACCGGTGCGTCAATCGGATCAAATGAAATGAGATCCAATTGATTTTGATGTCTACTTTTGAATTTGTTTAATCTACATTAGCTCTTTCTTCATTTGTTTCTTGCTGTTACAGCTAATGAAGATTGAATCTGAAAGACTCAGCAGATGAATTACAGAGTATTTGAACTAAAACCTGGTCAACTGCTTGGAAGACAGCTATGCTCACAAGTATACCACCAACACTCACGTTATTCACTGTGGCCTGGCACCATCGACCTGTCAATCCAAATCCTCACCGTCATTACTGGCGACTGCAATAAAAATGCCTTTGATAAAACGGCTCGTTGGTCTAGGGGTATGATTCTCGCTTCGGGTGTGAGAGGTCCCGGGTTCAAATCCCGGACGAGCCCATGTGTAGAGCCTTTAACAAATCTGAAAGAGGCGGTTCTTGGTCAACAGTTTGGAGTGCAGACCAAGGTGGATGAGTGATAAAGGCAATGGATTGCTAATCCATTGTGCTCTGCACTCGTGGGTTCAGCATCGCACAGCATTTATTCATTTCTTCCTTGGTTAAAAAATCTATCATTTTAACCGGTACATAGATTACCTTCAGACGAGTGTCGTGACCCTTGTGGGGGTCGTAGAGCAAAACTGAGAACGACATTGTGTTTTTGAGAGTCTCCCCTTTCCATGGAATGGTCAAACAATTTTGTAGGTCAAACCGTTCGGAAGCTACAGCCATTTGTATGACCAGACTGATTTTCGGGATGTGTCATGTTTTGACAAACATTGTTCTCGCTCTGCCGCATTTCACCAAAGATGCAGAGGTGTGACATCAGCGGTTATGAAGGTTTGAGAAGCATCCAGTGCAAAAAAAGTGACATTTCCAGTTTAAAACAGACAGATTCCAATGGGGATTTTTTATTTTATTCATGTACCGGTGCGTCAATCGGATCAAATGAAATGAGATCCAATTGATTTTGATGTCTACTTTTGAATTTTTTTAATCTACATTAGCTCTTTCTTCATTTGTTTCTTGCTGTTACAGCTAATGAAGATTGAATCTGAAAGACTCAGCAGATGAATTACAGAGTATTTGAACTAAAACCTGGTCAACTGCTTGGAAGACAGCTATGCTCACAAGTATACCACCAACACTCACGTTATTCACTGTGGCCTGGCACCATCGACCTGTCAATCCAAATCCTCACCGTCATTACTGGCGACTGCAATAAAAATGACTTTGATAAAACGGCTCGTTGGTCTAGGGGTATGATTCTCGCTTCGGGTGCGAGAGGTCCTGGGTTCAAATCCCGGATGAGCCCATGTGTAGAGCCTTTAACAACCTGAAAGAGGCGGTTCTTGGGCAACAGTTTGGAGTGCAGACCAAGGTGGATGAGTGATAAAGGCAATGGATTGCTAATCCATTGTGCTCTGCACTCGTGGGTTCAGCATCGCACAGCATTTCTTCATTTCTTCCTTGGTTAAAAAATCTGTCATTTTAACCGGTACGTAGATTACCTTCAGACGAGTGTCGTGACCCTTGTGGGGGTCGTAGAGCAAAACTGAGATGGTCAAACAATTTTGTAGGTCAACCCGTTCGGAAGCTACAGCCATTTGTATGAGAAGACTGATTTTCGGGATGTGTCATGTTTTGACAAACATTGTTCTCGCTCTGCCGCATTTCACCAAAGATGCAGAGGTGTGACATCAGCGGTTATGAAGGTTTGAGAAGCATCCAGTGCAAAAAAAGTGACATTTCTAGTTTAAAACAGACAGATTCCAATGGGGATTTTTTATTTTATTCATGTACCGGTGCGTCAATCGGATCAAATGAAATGAGATCCAATTGATTTTGATGTCTACTTTTGAATTTGTTTAATCTACATTAGCTCTTTCTTCATTTGTTTCTTGCTGTTACAGCTAATGAAGATTGAATCTGAAAGACTCAGCAGATGAATTACAGAGTATTTGAACTAAAACCTGGTCAACTGCTTGGAAGACAGCTATGCTCACAAGTATACCACCAACACTCACGTTATTCACTGTGGCCTGGCACCATCGACCTGTCAATCCAAATCCTCACCGTCATTACTGGCGACTGCAATAAAAATGCCTTTGATAAAACGGCTTGTTGGTCTAGGGGTATGATTCTCGCTTCGGGTGTGAGAGGTCCCGGGTTCAAATCCCGGACGAGCCCATGTGTAGAGCCTTTAACAAATCTGAAAGAGGCGGTTCTTGGTCAACAGTTTGGAGTGCAGACCAAGGTGGATGAGTGATAAAGGCAATGGATTGCTAATCCATTGTGCTCTGCAATCGTGGGTTCAGCATCGCACAGCATTTATTCATTTCTTCCTTGGTTAAAAAATCTATCATTTTAACCGGTACATAGATTACCTTCAGACGAGTGTCGTGACCCTTGTGGGGGTCGTAGAGCAAAACTGAGAACGACATTGTGTTTGTGAGAGTCTCCCCTTTCCATGGAATGGTCAAACAATTTTGTAGGTCAAACCGTTCGGAAGCTACAGCCATTTGTATGACCAGACTGATTTTCGGGATGTGTCATGTTTTGACAAACATTGTTCTCGCTCTGCCGCATTTCACCAAAGATGCAGAGGTGTGACATCAGCGGTTATGAAGGTTTGAGAAGCATCCAGTGCAAAAAAAGTGACATTTCCAGTTTAAAACAGACAGATTCCAATGGGGATTTTTTATTTTATTCATGTACCGGTGCGTCAATCGGATCAAATGAAATGAGATCCAATTGATTTTGATGTCTACTTTTTAATTTTTTTAATCTACATTAGCTCTTTCTTCATTTGTTTCTTGCTGTTACAGCTAATGAAGATTGAATCTGAAAGACTCAGCAGATGAATTACAGAGTATTTGAACTAAAACCTGGTCAACTGCTTGGAAGACAGCTATGCTCACAAGTATACCACCAACACTCACGTTATTCACTGTGGCCTGGCACCATCGACCTGTCAATCCAAATCCTCACCGTCATTACTGGCGACTGCAATAAAAATGCCTTTGAAAGAACGGCTCGTTGGTCTAGGGGTATGATTCTTGCTTCGGGTGCGAGAGGTCCCGGGTTCAAATCACGGACGAGCCCATGGGTAGAGCCTTTAACAATCTGAAAGAGGCGGTTGTTGGGCAACAGTTTGGAGTGCAGACCAAGGTGGATGAGTGATAAAAGCAATGGATTGCTAATCCATTGTGCTCTGCACTCGTGGGTTCAGCATCGCACAGCATTTATTCATTTCTTCCTTGGTTAAAAAATCTATCATTTTAACCGGTACATAGATTACCTTCAGACGAGTGTCGTGACCCTTGTGGGGGTCGTAGAGCAAAACTGAGAACGACATTGTGTTTGTGAGAGTCTCCCCTTTCCATGGAATGGTCAAACAATTTTGTAGGTCAAACCGTTCGGAAGCTACAGCCAGTATGACCAGACTGATTTTCGGGATGTGTCATGTTTTGACAAACATTGTTCTCGCTCTGCCGCATTTCACCAAAGATGCAGAGGTGTGACATCAGCGGTTATGAAGGTTTGAGAAGCATCCAGTGCAAAAAAAGTGACATTTCCAGTTTAAAACAGACAGATTCCAATGGGGATTTTTTATTTTATTCATGTACCGGTGCGTCAATCGGATCAAATGAAATGAGATCCAATTGATTTTGATGTCTACTTTTGAATTTTTTTAATCTACATTAGCTCTTTCTTCATTTGTTTCTTGCTGTTACAGCTAATGAAGATTGAATCTGAAAGACTCAGCAGATGAATTACAGAGTATTTGAACTAAAACCTGGTCAACTGCTTGGAAGACAGCTATGCTCACAAGTATACCACCAACACTCACGTTATTCACTGTGGCCTGGCACCATCGACCTGTCAATCCAAATCCTCACCGTCATTACTGGCGACTGCAATAAAAATGACTTTGATAAAACGGCTCGTTGGTCTAGGGGTATGATTCTCGCTTCGGGTGCGAGAGGTCCTGGGTTCAAATCCCGGACGAGCCCATGTGTAGAGCCTTTAACAACCTGAAAGAGGCGGTTCTTGGGCAACAGTTTGGAGTGCAGACCAAGGTGGATGAGTGATAAAGGCAATGGATTGCTAATCCATTGTGCTCTGCACTCGTGGGTTCAGCATCGCACAGCATTTATTCATTTCTTCCTTGGTTAAAAAATCTGTCATTTTAACCGGTACGTAGATTACCTTCAGACGAGTGTCGTGACCCTTGTGGGGGTCGTAGAGCAAAACTGAGATGGTCAAACAATTTTGTAGGTCAACCCGTTCGGAAGCTACAGCCATTTGTATGAGAAGACTGATTTTCGGGATGTGTCATGTTTTGACAAACATTGTTCTCGCTCTGCCGCATTTCACCAAAGATGCAGAGGTGTGACATCAGCGGTTATGAAGGTTTGAGAAGCATCCAGTGCAAAAAAAGTGACATTTCCAGTTTAAAACAGACAGATTCCAATGGGGATTTTTTATTTTATTCATGTACCGGTGCGTCAATCGGATCAAATGAAATGAGATCCAATTGATTTTGATGTCTACTTTTTAATTTTTTTAATCTACATTAGCTCTTTCTTCATTTGTTTCTTGCTGTTACAGCTAATGAAGATTGAATCTGAAAGACTCAGCAGATGAATTACAGAGTATTTGAACTAAAACCTGGTCAACTGCTTGGAAGACAGCTATGCTCACAAGTATACCACCAACACTCACGTTATTCACTGTGGCCTGGCACCATCGACCTGTCAATCCAAATCCTCACCGTCATTACTGGCGACTGCAATAAAAATGCCTTTGAAAGAACGGCTCGTTGGTCTAGGGGTATGATTCTTGCTTCGGGTGCGAGAGGTCCCGGGTTCAAATCCCGGACGAGCCCATGTGTAGAGCCTTTAACAACCTGAAAGAGGCGGTTCTTGGGCAACAGTTTGGAGTGCAGACCAAGGTGGATGAGTGATAAAGGCAATGGATTGCTAATCCATTGTGCTCTGCACTCGTGGGTTCAGCATCGCACAGCATTTCTTCATTTCTTCCTTGGTTAAAAAATCTGTCATTTTAACCGGTACGTAGATTACCTTCAGACGAGTGTCGTGACCCTTGTGGGGGTCGTAGAGCAAAACTGAGATGGTCAAACAATTTTGTAGGTCAACCCGTTCGGAAGCTACAGCCATTTGTATGAGAAGACTGATTTTCGGGATGTGTCATGTTTTGACAAACATTGTTCTCGCTCTGCCGCATTTCACCAAAGATGCAGAGGTGTGACATCAGCGGTTATGAAGGTTTGAGAAGCATCCAGTGCAAAAAAAGTGACATTTCCAGTTTAAAACAGACAGATTCCAATGGGGATTTTTTATTTTATTCATGTACCGGTGCGTCAATCGGATCAAATGAAATGAGATCCAATTGATTTTGATGTCTACTTTTTAATTTTTTTAATCTACATTAGCTCTTTCTTCATTTGTTTCTTGCTGTTACAGCTAATGAAGATTGAATCTGAAAGACTCAGCAGATGAATTACAGAGTATTTGAACTAAAACCTGGTCAACTGCTTGGAAGACAGCTATGCTCACAAGTATACCACCAACACTCACGTTATTCACTGTGGCCTGGCACCATCGACCTGTCAATCCAAATCCTCACCGTCATTACTGGCGACTGCAATAAAAATGCCTTTGATAAGAACGGCTCGTTGGTCTAGGGGTATGATTCTTGCTTCGGGTGCGAGAGGTCCCGGGTTCAAATCACGGACGAGCCCATGTGTAGAGCCTTTAACAATCTGAAAGAGGCGGTTGTTGGGCAACAGTTTGGAGTGCAGACCAAGGTGGATGAGTGATAAAGGCAATGGATTGCTAATCCATTGTGCTCTGCACTCGTGGGTTCAGCATCGCACAGCATTTATTCATTTCTTCCTTGGTTAAAAAATCTATCATTTTAACCGGTACATAGATTACCTTCAGACGAGTGTCGTGACCCTTGTGGGGGTCGTAGAGCAAAACTGAGAACGACATTGTGTTTGTGAGAGTCTCCCCTTTCCATGGAATGGTCAAACAATTTTGTAGGTCAAACCGTTCGGAAGCTACAGCCATTTGTATGACCAGACTGATTTTCGGGATGTGTCATGTTTTGACAAACATTGTTCTCGCTCTGCCGCATTTCACCAAAGATGCAGAGGTGTGACATCAGCGGTTATGAAGGTTTGAGAAGCATCCAGTGCAAAAAAAGTGACATTTCCAGTTTAAAACAGACAGATTCCAATGGGGATTTTTTATTTTATTCATGTACCGGTGCGTCAATCGGATCAAATGAAATGAGATCCAATTGATTTTGATGTCTACTTTTGAATTTTTTTAATCTACATTAGCTCTTTCTTCATTTGTTTCTTGCTGTTACAGCTAATGAAGATTGAATCTGAAAGACTCAGCAGATGAATTACAGAGTATTTGAACTAAAACCTGGTCAACTGCTTGGAAGACAGCTATGCTCACAAGTATACCACCAACACTCACGTTATTCACTGTGGCCTGGCACCATCGACCTGTCAATCCAAATCCTCACCGTCATTACTGGCGACTGCAATAAAAATGACTTTGATAAAACGGCTCGTTGGTCTAGGGGTATGATTCTCGCTTCGGGTGCGAGAGGTCCTGGGTTCAAATCCCGGACGAGCCCATGTGTAGAGCCTTTAACAACCTGAAAGAGGCGGTTCTTGGGCAACAGTTTGGAGTGCAGACCAAGGTGGATGAGTGATAAAGGCAATGGATTGCTAATCCATTGTGCTCTGCACTCGTGGGTTCAGCATCGCACAGCATTTCTTCATTTCTTCCTTGGTTAAAAAATCTGTCATTTTAACCGGTACGTAGATTACCTTCAGACGAGTGTCGTGACCCTTGTGGGGGTCGTAGAGCAAAACTGAGATGGTCAAACAATTTTGTAGGTCAACCCGTTCGGAAGCTACAGCCATTTGTATGAGAAGACTGATTTTCGGGATGTGTCATGTTTTGACAAACATTGTTATCGCTCTGCCGCATTTCACCAAAGATGCAGAGGTGTGACATCAGCGGTTATGAAGGTTTGAGAAGCATCCAGTGCAAAAAAAGTGACATTTCCTAGTTTAAAACAGACAGATTCCAATGGGGATTTTTTATTTTATTCATGTACCGGTGCGTCAATCGGATCAAATGAAATGAGATCCAATTGATTTTGATGTCTACTTTTTAATTTTTTTAATCTACATTAGCTCTTTCTTCATTTGTTTCTTGCTGTTACAGCTAATGAAGATTGAATCTGAAAGACTCAGCAGATGAATTACAGAGTATTTGAACTAAAACCTGGTCAACTGCTTGGAAGACAGCTATGCTCACAAGTATACCACCAACACTCACGTTATTCACTGTGGCCTGGCACCATCGACCTGTCAATCCAAATCCTCACCGTCATTACTGGCGACTGCAATAAAAATGCCTTTGATAAGAACGGCTCGTTGGTCTAGGGGTATGATTCTCGCTTCGGGTGCGAGAGGTCCCGGGTTCAAATCACGGACGAGCCCATATGGTAGAGCCTTTAACAATCTGAAAGAGGCGGTTCTTGGGCAACAGTTTGGAGTGCAGACCAAGGTGGATGAGTGATAAAGGCAATGGATTGCTAATCCATTGTGCTCTGCACTCGTGGGTTCAGCATCGCACAGCATTTATTCATTTCTTCCTTGGTTAAAAAATCTATCATTTTAACCGGTACATAGATTACCTTCAGACGAGTGTCGTGACCCTTGTGGGGGTCGTAGAGCAAAACTGAGAACGACATTGTGTTTGTGAGAGTCTCCCCTTTCCATGGAATGGTCAAACAATTTTGTAGGTCAAAACCGTTCGGAAGCTACAGCCATTTGTATGACCAGACTGATTTTCGGGATGTGTCATGTTTTGACAAACATTGTTCTCGCTCTGCCGCATTTCACCAAAGATGCAGAGGTGTGACATCAGCGGTTATGAAGGTTTGAGAAGCATCCAGTGCAAAAAAAGTGACATTTCCAGTTTAAAACAGACAGATTCCAATGGGGATTTTTTATTTTATTCATGTACCGGTGCGTCAATCGGATCAAATGAAATGAGATCCAATTGATTTTGATGTCTACTTTTGAATTTTTTTAATCTACATTAGCTCTTTCTTCATTTGTTTCTTGCTGTTACAGCTAATGAAGATTGAATCTGAAAGACTCAGCAGATGAATTACAGAGTATTTGAACTAAAACCTGGTCAACTGCTTGGAAGACAGCTATGCTCACAAGTATACCACCAACACTCACGTTATTCACTGTGGCCTGGCACCATCGACCTGTCAATCCAAATCCTCACCGTCATTACTGGCGACTGCAATAAAAATGACTTTGATAAAACGGCTCGTTGGTCTAGGGGTATGATTCTCGCTTCGGGTGCGAGAGGTCCCTGGGTTCAAATCCCGGACGAGCCCATGTGTAGAGCCTTTAACAATCCTGAAATAGGCGGTTCTTGGGCAACAGTTTGGAGTGCAGACCAAGGTGGATGAGTGATAAAGGCAATGGATTGCTAATCCATTGTGCTCTGCACTCGTGGGTTCAGCATCGCACAGCATTTATTCATTTATTCCTTGGTTAAAAAATCTGTCATTTTAACCGGTACAGTAGATTACCTTCAGACGAGTGTCGTGACCCTTGTGGGGGTCGTAGAGCAAAACTGAGATGGTCAAACAATTTTGTAGGTCAACCCGTTCGGAAGCTACAGCCATTTGTATGAGAAGACTGATTTTCGGGATGTGTCATGTTTTGACAAACATTGTTCTCGCTCTGCCGCATTTCACCAAAGATGCAGAGGTGTGACATCAGCGGTTATGAAGGTTTGAGAAGCATCCAGTGCAAAAAAAGTGACATTTCTAGTTTAAAACAGACAGATTCCAATGGGGATTTTTTATTTTATTCATGTACCGGTGCGTCAATCGGATCAAATGAAATGAGATCCAATTGATTTTGATGTCTACTTTTAAATTTGTTTAATCTACATTAGCTCTTTCTTCATTTGTTTCTTGCTGTTACAGCTAATGAAGATTGAATCTGAAAGACTCAGCAGATGAATTACAGAGTATTTGAACTAAAACCTGGTCAACTGCTTGGAAGACAGCTATGCTCACAAGTATACCACCAACACTCACGTTATTCACTGTGGCCTGGCACCATCGACCTGTCAATCCAAATCCTCACCGTCATTACTGGCGACTGCAATAAAAATGCCTTTGATAAAATGGCTCGTTGGTCTAGGGGTATGATTCTCGCTTCGGGTGCGAGAGGTCCCGGGTTCAAATCCCGGACGAGCCCATGTGTAGAGCCTTTAACAATCTGAAAGAGGTGGTTCTTGGGCAACAGTTTGGAGTGCAGACCAAGGTGGATGAGTGATAAAGGCAATGGATTGCTAATCCATTGTGCTCTGCACTCGTGGGTTCAGCATCGCACAGCATTTATTCATTTCTTCCTTGGTTAAAAAATCTGTCATTTTAACCGGTAGATAGATTACCTTCAGACGAGTGTCGTGACCCTTGTGGGGGTCATAGAGCAAAACTGAGATGGTCAAACAATTTTGTAGGTCAAACCGTTCGGAAGCTACAGCCATTTGTATGAGAAGACTGATTTTCGGGATGTGTCATGTTTTGACAAACATTGTTCTCGCTCTGCCGCATTTCACCAAAGATGCAGAGGTGTGACATCAGCGGTTATGAAGGTTTGAGAAGCATCCAGTGCAAAAAAAGTGACATTTCTAGTTTAAAACAGACAGATTCCAATGGGGATTTTTTATTTTATTCATGTACCGGTGCGTCAATCGGATCAAATGAAATGAGATCCAATTGATTTTGATGTCTACTTTTGAATTTTTTTAATCTACATTAGCTCTTTCTTCATTTGTTTCTTGCTGTTACAGCTAATGAAGATTGAATCTGAAAGACTCAGCAGATGAATTACAGAGTATTTGAACTAAAACCTGGTCAACTGCTTGGAAGACAGCTATGCTCACAAGTATACCACCAACACTCACGTTATTCACTGTGGCCTGGCACCATCGACCTGTCAATCCAAATCCTCACCGTCATTACTGGCGACTGCAATAAAAATGCCTTTGATAAAACGGCTCGTTGGTCTAGGGGTATGATTCTCGCTTCGGGTGCGAGAGGTCCCGGGTTCAAATCCTGGACGAGCCCATGTGTAGAGCCTTTAACAATCTGAAAGAGGCGGTTCTTGGGCAACAGTTTGGAGTGCAGACCAAGGTGGATGAGTGATAAAGGCAATGGAATTGCTAATCCATTGTTCTCTGCACTCGTGGGTTCAGCATCGCACATGCATTTATTCATTTCTTCCTTGGTTAAAAAATCTATCATTTTAACCGGTACATAGATTACCTTCAGACGAGTGTTGTGACCCTTGTGGGGGTCGTAGAGCAAAACTGAGATGGTCAAACAATTTTGTAGGTCAAACCTGTTCGGAAGCTACAGCCATTTGTATGAGAAGACTGATTTTCGGGATGTGTCATGTTTTGACAAACATTGTTCTCGCTACTGCCGCATTTCACCAAAGATGCAGAGGTGTGACATCAGCGGTTATGAAGGTTTGAGAAGCATCCAGTGCAAAAAAAGTGACATTTCTAGTTTAAAACAGACAGATTCCAATGGGGATTTTTTATTTTATTCATGTACCGGTGCGTCAATCGGATCAAATGAAATGAGATCCAATTGATTTTGATGTCTACTTTTGAATTTGTTTAATCTACATTAGCTCTTTCTTCATTTGTTTCTTGCTGTTACAGCTAATGAAGATTGAATCTGAAAGACTCAGCAGATGAATTACAGAGTATTTGAACTAAAACCTGGTCAACTGCTTGGAAGACAGCTATGCTCACAAGTATACCACCAACACTCACGTTATTCACTGTGGCCTGGCACCATCGACCTGTCAATCCAAATCCTCACCGTCATTACTGGCGACTGCAATAAAAATGCCTTTGATAAAACGGCTCGTTGGTCTAGGGGTATGATTCTCGCTTCGGGTGCGAGAGGTCCCGGGTTCAAATCCCGGACGAGCCCATGTGTAGAGCCTTTAACAATCTGAAAGAGGCGGTTCTTGGGCAACAGTTTGGAGTGCAGACCAAGGTGGATGAGTGATAAAGGCAATGGATTGCTAATCCATTGGGCTCTGCACTCGTGGGTTCAGCATCGCACAGCATTTATTCATTTCTTCCTTGGTTAAAAAATCTATCATTTTAACCGGTACATAGATTACCTTCAGACGAGTGTCGTGACCCTTGTGGGGGTCGTAGAGCAAAACTGAGATGGTCAAACAATTTTGTAGGTCAAACCGTTCGGAAGCTACAGCCATTTGTATGAGAAGACTGATTTTCGGGATGTGTCATGTTTTGACAAACATTGTTCTCGCTCTGCCGCATTTCACCAAAGATGCAGAGGTGTGACATCAGCGGTTATGAAGGTTTGAGAAGCATCCAGTGCAAAAAAAGTGACATTTCTAGTTTAAAACAGACAGATTCCAATGGGGATTTTTTATTTTATTCATGTACCGGTGCGTCAATCGGATCAAATGAAATGAGATCCAATTGATTTTGATGTCTACTTTTGAATTTGTTTAATCTACATTAGCTCTTTCTTCATTTGTTTCTTGCTGTTACAGCTAATGAAGATTGAATCTGAAAGACTCAGCAGATGAATTACAGAGTATTTGAACTAAAACCTGGTCAACTGCTTGGAAGACAGCTATGCTCACAAGTATACCACCAACACTCACGTTATTCACTGTGGCCTGGCACCATCGACCTGTCAATCCAAATCCTCACCGTCATTACTGGCGACTGCAATAAAAATGCCTTTGATAAAACTGCTCGTTGGTCTAGGGGTATGATTCTCGCTTCGGGTGCGAGAGGTCCCGGGTTCAAATCCCGGACGAGCCCATGTGTAGAGCCTTTAACAATCTGAAAGAGGCGGTTCTTGGGCAACAGTTTGGAGTGCAGACCAAGGTGGATGAGTGATAAAGGCAATGGATTGCTAATCCATTGGGCTCTGCACTCGTGGGTTCAGCATCGCACAGCATTTATTCATTTCTTCCTTGGTTAAAAAATCTATCATTTTAACCGGTACATAGATTACCTTCAGACGAGTGTCGTGACCCTTGTGGGGGTCGTAGAGCAAAACTGAGATGGTCAAACAATTTTGTAGGTCAAACCGTTCGGAAGCTACAGCCATTTGTATGAGAAGACTGATTTTCGGGATGTGTCATGTTTTGACAAACATTGTTCTCGCTCTGCCGCATTTCACCAAAGATGCAGAGGTGTGACATCAGCGGTTATGAAGGTTTGAGAAGCATCCAGTGCAAAAAAAGTGACATTTCTAGTTTAAAACAGACAGATTCCAATGGGGATTTTTTATTTTATTCATGTACCGGTGCGTCAATCGGATCAAATGAAATGAGATCCAATTGATTTTGATGTCTACTTTTTAATTTTTTTAATCTACATTAGCTCTTTCTTCATTTGTTTCTTGCTGTTACAGCTAATGAAGATTGAATCTGAAAGACTCAGCAGATGAATTACAGAGTATTTGAACTAAAACCTGGTCAACTGCTTGGAAGACAGCTATGCTCACAAGTATACCACCAACACTCACGTTATTCACTGTGGCCTGGCACCATCGACCTGTCAATCCAAATCCTCACCGTCATTACTGGCGACTGCAATAAAAATGCCTTTGATAAAACGGCTCGTTGGTCTAGGGGTATGATTCTCGCTTCGGGTGCGAGAGGTCCCGGGTTCAAATCCCGGACGAGCCCAAGTGTAGAGCCTTTAACAAATCTGAAAGAGGCGGTTCTTGGGCAACAGTTTGGAGTGCAGACCAAGGTGGATGAGTGATAAAGGCAATGGATTGCTAATCCATTGTGCTCTGCACTCGTGGGTTCAGCATTGCACAGCATTTATTCATTTCTTCCTTGGTTAAAAAATCTATCATTTTAACCGGTACATAGATTACCTTCAGACGAGTGTCGTGACCCTTGTGGGGGTCGTAGAGCAAAACTGAGAACGACATTGTGTTTGTGAGAGTCTCCCCTTTCCAAAGAATGGGCAAACAATTTTGTAGGTCAAACCGTTCGGAAGCTACAGCCATTTGTATGAGAAGACTGATTTTCGGGATGTGTCATGTTTTGACAAACATTGTTCTCGCTCTGCCGCATTTCACCAAAGATGCAGAGGTGTGACATCAGCGGTTATGAAGGTTTGAGAAGCATCCAGTGCAAAAAAAGTGACATTTCTAGTTTAAAACAGACAGATTCCAATGGGGATTTTTTATTTTATTCATGTACCGGTGCGTCAATCGGATCAAATGAAATGAGATCCAATTGATTTTGATGTCTACTTTTGAATTTTTTTAATCTACATTAGCTCTTTCTTCATTTGTTTCTTGCTGTTACAGCTAATGAAGATTGAATCTGAAAGACTCAGCAGATGAATTACAGAGTATTTGAACTAAGACCTGGTCAACTGCTTGGAAGACAGCTATGCTCACAAGTATACCACCAACACTCACGTTATTCACTGTGGCCTGGCACCATCGACCTGTCAATCCAAATCCTCACCGTCATTACTGGCGACTGCAATAAAAATGCCTTTGATAAAACGGCTCGTTGGTCTAGGGGTATGATTCTCGCTTCGGGTGCGAGAGGTCCCGGGTTCAAATCCCGGACGAGCCCATGTGTAGAGCCTTTAACAACCTGAAAGAGGCGGTTCTTGGGCAACAGTTTGGAGTGCAGACCAAGGTGGATGAGTGATAAAGGCAATGGATTGCTAATCCATTGTGCTCTGCACTCGTGGGTTCAGCATCGCACAGCATTTATTCATTTCTTCCTTGGTTAAAAAATCTGTCATTTTAACCGGTACGTAGATTACCTTCAGACGAGTGTCGTGACCCTTGTGGGGGTCGTAGAGCAAAACTGAGATGGTCAAACAATTTTGTAGGTCAAACCGTTCGGAAGCTACAGCCATTTGTATGAGAAGACTGATTTTCGGGATGTGTCATGTTTTGACAAACATTGTTCTCGCTCTGCCGCATTTCACCAAAGATGCAGAGGTGTGACATCAGCGGTTATGAAGGTTTGAGAAGCATCCAGTGCAAAAAAAGTGACATTTCTAGTTTAAAACAGACAGATTCCAATGGGGATTTTTTATTTTATTCATGTACCGGTGCGTCAATCGGATCAAATGAAATGAGATCCAATTGATTTTGATGTCTACTTTTTAATTTTTTTAATCTACATTAGCTCTTTCTTCATTTGTTTCTTGCTGTTACAGCTAATGAAAATTGAATCTGAAAGACTCAGCAGATGAATTACAGAGTATTTGAACTAAAACCTGGTCAACTGCTTGGAAGACAGCTATGCTCACAAGTATACCACCAACACTCACGTTATTCACTGTGGCCTGGCACCATCGACCTGTCAATCCAAATCCTCACCGTCATTACTGGCGACTGCAATAAAAATGCCTTTGATAAAACGGCTTGTTGGTCTAGGGGTATGATTCTCGCTTCGGGTGCGAGAGGTCCCGGGTTCAAATCCCGGACGAGCCCATGTGTAGAGCCTTTAACAAATCTGAAAGAGGTGGTTCTTGGGCAACAGTTTGGAGTGCAGACCAAGGTGGATGAGTGATAAAGGCAATGGATTGCTAATCCATTGTGCTCTGCACTCGTGGGTTCAGCATCGCACAGCATTTATTCATTTCTTCCTTGGTTAAAAAATCTATCATTTTAACCGGTACATAGATTACCTTCAGACGAGTGTCGTGACCCTTGTGGGGGTCGTAGAGCAAAACTGAGATGGTCAAACAATTTTGTAGGTCAAACCGTTCGGAAGCTACAGCCATTTGTATGAGAAGACTGATTTTCGGGATGTGTCATGTTTTGACAAACATTGTTCTCGCTCTGCCGCATTTCACCAAAGATGCAGAGGTGTGACATCAGCGGTTATGAAGGTTTGAGAAGCATCCAGTGCAAAAAAAGTGACATTTCTAGTTTAAAACAGACAGATTTCAATGGGGATTTTTTATTTTATTCATGTACCGGTGCGTCAATCGGATCAAATGAAATGAGATCCAATTGATTTTGATGTCTACTTTTGAATTTTTTTAATCTACATTAGCTCTTTCTTCATTTGTTTCTTGCTGTTACAGCTAATGAAGATTGAATCTGAAAGACTCAGCAGATGAATTACAGAGTATTTGAACTAAAACCTGGTCAACTGCTTGGAAGACAGCTATGCTCACAAGTATACCACCAACACTCACGTTATTCACTGTGGCCTGGCACCATCGACCTGTCAATCCAAATCCTCACCGTCATTACTGGCGACTGCAATAAAAATGACTTTGATAAAACGGCTCGTTGGTCTAGGGGTATGATTCTCGCTTCGGGTGCGAGAGGTCCCGGGTTCAAATCCCGGACGAGCCCATGTGTAGAGCCTTTAACAATCTGAAAGAGGCGGTTCTTGGGCAACAGTTTGGAGTGCAGACTAAGGTGGATGAGTGATAAAGGCAATGGATTGCTAATCCATTGTGCTCTGCACTTGTGGGTTCAGCATCGCACAGCATTTATTCATTTCTTCCTTGGTTAAAAAATCTGTCATTTTAACCGGTACATAGATTACCTTCAGACGAGTGTCGTGACCCTTGTGGGGGTCGTAGAGCAAAACTGAGATGGTCAAACAATTTTGTAGGTCAAACCGTTCGGAAGCTACAGCCATTTGTATGAGAAGACTGATTTTCGGGATGTGTCATGTTTTGACAAACATTGTTCTCGCTCTGCCGCATTTCACCAAAGATGCAGAGGTGTGACATCAGCGGTTATGAAGGTTTGAGAAGCATCCAGTGCAAAAAAAGTGACATTTGTAGTTTAAAACAGACAGATTCCAATGGGGATTTTTTATTTTATTCATGTACCGGTGCGTCAATCGGATCAAATGAAATGAGATCCAATTGATTTTGATGTCTACTTTTGATTTTTTTTAATCTACATTAGCTCTTTCTTCATTTGTTTCTTGCTGTTACAGCTAATGAAGATTGAATCTGAAAGACTCAGCAGATGAATTACAGAGTATTTGAACTAAAACCTGGTCAACTGCTTGGAAGACAGCTATGCTCACAAGTATACCACCAACACTCACGTTATTCACTGTGGCCTGGCACCATCGACCTGTCAATCCAAATCCTCACCGTCATTACTGGCGACTGCAATAAAAATGCCTTTCATAAAATGGCTCGTTGGTCTAGGGGTATGATTCTCGCTTCGGGTGCGAGAGGTCCCGGGTTCAAATCCCGGACGAGCCCATGTCTAGAGCCTTTAACAATCTGAAAGAGGTGGTTCTTGGGCAACAGTTTGGAGTGCAGACCAAGGTGGATGAGTGATAAAGGCAATGGATTGCTAATCCATTGTGCTCTGCACTCGTGGGTTCAGCATCGCACAGCATTTATTCATTTCTTCCTTGGTTAAAAAATCTATCATTTTAACCGGTACATAGATTACCTTCAGACGAGTGTCGTGACCCTTGTGGGGGTCGTAGAGCAAAACTGAGATGGTCAAACAATTTTGTAGGTCAAACCGTTCGGAAGCTACAGCCATTTGTATGAGAAGACTGATTTTCGGGATGTGTCATGTTTTGACAAACATTGTTCTCGCTCTGCCGCATTTCACCAAAGATGCAGAGGTGTGACATCAGCGGTTATGAAGGTTTGAGAAGCATCCAGTGCAAAAAAAGTGACATTTCTAGTTTAAAACAGACAGATTCCAATGGGGATTTTTTATTTTATTCATGTACCGGTGCGTCAATCGGATCAAATGAAATGAGATCCAATTGATTTTGATGTCTACTTTTGAATTTGTTTAATCTACATTAGCTCTTTCTTCATTTGTTTCTTGCTGTTACAGCTAATGAAGATTGAATCTGAAAGACTCAGCAGATGAATTACAGAGTATTTGAACTAAAACCTGGTCAACTGCTTGGAAGACAGCTATGCTCACAAGTATACCACCAACACTCACGTTATTCACTGTGGCCTGGCACCATCGACCTGTCAATCCAAATCCTCACCGTCATTACTGGCGACTGCAATAAAAATGCCTTTGATAAAACGGCTCGTTGGTCTAGGGGTATGATTCTCGCTTCGGGTGCGAGAGGTCTCGGGTTCAAATCCCAGACGAGCCCATGCGTAGAGCCTTTAACAATCTGAAAGAGGCGGTTCTTGGGCAACAGTTTGGAGTGCAGACCAAGGTGGATGAGTGATAAAGGCAATGGATTGCTAATCCATTGTGCTCTGCACTCGTGGGTTCAGCATCGCACAGCATTTATTCATTTCTTCCTTGGTTAAAAAATCTGTCATTTTAACCGGTACATAGATTACCTTCAGACGAGTGTCGTGACCCTTGTGGGGGTCGTAGAGCAAAACTGAGATGGTCAAACAATTTTGTAGGTCAAACCGTTCGGAAGCTACAGCCATTTGTATGAGAAGACTGATTTTCGGGATGTGTCATGTTTTGACAAACATTGTTCTCGCTCTGCCGCATTTCACCAAAGATGCAGAGGTGTGACATCAGCGGTTATGAAGGTTTGAGAAGCATCCAGTGCAAAAAAAGTGACATTTCTAGTTTAAAACAGACAGATTCCAATGGGGATTTTTTATTTTATTCATGTACCGGTGCGTCAATCGGATCAAATGAAATGAGATCCAATTGATTTTGATGTCTACTTTTTAATTTTTTTAATCTACATTAGCTCTTTCTTCATTTGTTTCTTGCTGTTACAGCTAATGAAGATTGAATCTGAAAGACTCAGCAGATGAATTACAGAGTATTTGAACTAAAACCTGGTCAACTGCTTGGAAGACAGCTATGCTCACAAGTATACCACCAACACTCACGTTATTCACTGTGGCCTGGCACCATCGACCTGTCAATCCAAATCCTCACCGTCATTACTGGCGACTGCAATAAAAATGCCTTTGAAAGAACGGCTCGTTGGTCTAGGGGTATGATTCTCGCTTCGGGTGCGAGAGGTCCGGGGTTCAAATCCCGGACGAGCCCATGTGTAGAGCCTTTAACAATCTGAAAGAGGCGGTTGTTGGGCAACAGTTTGGAGTGCGGACCAAGGTGGATGAGTGATGAAGGCAATGGATTGCCAATCCATTGTGCTCTGCACTCGTGGGTTCAGCATCGCACAGCATTTATTCATTTCTTCCTTGGTTAAAAAATCTGTCATTTTAACCGGTACGTAGATTACCTTCAGACGAGTGTCGTGACCCTTGTGGGGGTCGTAGAGCAAAACTGAGATGGTCAAACAATTTTGTAGGTCAAACCGTTCGGAAGCTACAGCCATTTGTATGAGAAGACTGATTTTCGGGATGTGTCATGTTTTGACAAACATTGTTCTCGCTCTGCCGCATTTCACCAAAGATGCAGAGGTGTGACATCAGCGGTTATGAAGGTTTGAGAAGCATCCAGTGCAAAAAAAGTGAAATTTCTAGTTTAAAACAGACAGATTCCAATGGGGATTTTTTATTTTATTCATGTACCGGTGCGTCAATCGGATCAAATGAAATGAGATCCAATTGATTTTGATGTCTACTTTTGAATTTTTTTAATCTACATTAGCTCTTTCTTCATTTGTTTCTTGCTGTTACAGCTAATGAAGATTGAATCTGAAAGACTCAGCAGATGAATTACAGAGTATTTGAACTAAGACCTGGTCAACTGCTTGGAAGACAGCTATGCTCACAAGTATACCACCAACACTCACGTTATTCACTGTGGCCTGGCACCATCGACCTGTCAATCCAAATCCTCACCGTCATTACTGGCGACTGCAATAAAAATGCCTTTGATCAAACGGGTCGTTGGTCTAGGGGTATGATTCTCGCTTCGGGTGCGAGAGGTCCCGGGTTCAAATCCCGGACGAGCCCATGTGTAGAGCCTTTAACAAATCTGAAAGAGGCGGTTCTTGGGCAACAGTTTGGAGTGCAGACCAAGGTGGATGAGTGATAAAGGCAATGGATTGCTAATCCATTGTGCTCTGCACTCGTGGGTTCAGCATCGCACAGCATTTATTCATTTCTTCCTTGGTTAAAAAATCTATCATTTTAACCGGTACATAGATTACCTTCAGACGAGTGTCGTGACCCTTGTGGGGGTCGTAGAGCAAAACTGAGATGGTCAAACAATTTTGTAGGTCAAACCGTTCGGAAGCTACAGCCATTTGTATGAGAAGACTGATTTTCGGGATGTGTCATGTTTTGACAAACATTGTTCTCGCTCTGCCGCATTTCACCAAAGATGCAGAGGTGTGACATCAGCGGTTATGAAGGTTTGAGAAGCATCCAGTGCAAAAAAAGTGACATTTCTAGTTTAAAACAGACAGATTCCAATGGGGATTTTTTATTTTATTCATGTACCGGTGCGTCAATCGGATCAAATGAAATGAGATCCAATTGATTTTGATGTCTACTTTTGAATTTTTTTAATCTACATTAGCTCTTTCTTCATTTGTTTCTTGCTGTTACAGCTAATGAAGATTGAATCTGAAAGACTCAGCAGATGAATTACAGAGTATTTGAACTAAAACCTGGTCAACTGCTTGGAAGACAGCTATGCTCACAAGTATACCACCAACACTCACGTTATTCACTGTGGCCTGGCACCATCGACCTGTCAATCCAAATCCTCACCGTCATTACTGGCGACTGCAATAAAAATGCCTTTGATGAAACGGCTCGTTGGTCTAGGGGTATGATTCTCGCTTCGGGTGCGAGAGGTCCCGGGTTCAAATCCTGGACGAGCCCATGTGTAGAGCCTTTAACAATCTGAAAGAGGCGGTTTTGGGCAACAGTTTGGAGTGCAGACCAAGGTGGATGAGTGATAAAGGCAATGGATTGCTAATCCATTGTGCTCTGCACTCGTGGGTTCAGCATCGCACAGCATTTATTCATTTCTTCCTTGGTTAAAAAATCTGTCATTTTAACCGGTACATAGATTACCTTCAGACGAGTGTCGTGACCCTTGTGGGGGTCGTAGAGCAAAACTGAGATGGTCAAACAATTTTGTAGGTCAAACCGTTCGGAAGCTACAGCCATTTGTATGAGAAGACTGATTTTCGGGATGTGTCATGTTTTGACAAACATTGTTCTCGCTCTGCCGCATTTCACCAAAGATGCAGAGGTGTGACATCAGCGGTTATGAAGGTTTGAGAAGCATCCAGTGCAAAAAAAGTGACATTTCTAGTTTAAAACAGACAGATTCCAATGGGGATTTTTTATTTTATTCATGTACCGGTGCGTCAATCGGATCAAATGAAATGAGATCCAATTGATTTTGATGTCTACTTTTGAATTTTTTTAATCTACATTAGCTCTTTCTTCATTTGTTTCTTGCTGTTACAGCTAATGAAGATTGAATCTGAAAGACTCAGCAGATGAATTACAGAGTATTTGAACTAAAACCTGGTCAACTGCTTGGAAGACATCTATGCTCACAAGTATACCACCAACACTCACGTTATTCACTGTGGCCTGGCACCATCGACCTGTCAATCCAAATCCTCACCGTCATTACTGGCGACTGCAATAAAAATGCCTTTGATAAAACGGCTCGTTGGTCTAGGGGTATGATTCTCGCTTCGGGTGCGAGAGGTCCCGGGTTCAAATCCTGGACGAGCCCATGTGTAGAGCCTTTAACAATCTGAAAGAGGCGGTTCTTGGGCAACAGTTTGGAGTGCAGACCAAGGTGGATGAGTGATAAAGGCAATGGATTGCTAATCCATTGTGCTCTGCACTCGTGGGTTCAGCATCGCACAGCATTTATTCATTTCTTCCTTGGTTAAAAAATCTGTCATTTTAACCGGTACATAGATTACCTTCAGACGAGTGTCGTGACCCTTGTGGGGGTCGTAGAGCAAAACTGAGATGGTCAAACAATTTTGTAGGTCAAACCGTTCGGAAGCTACAGCCATTTGTATGAGAAGACTGATTTTCGGGATGTGTCATGTTTTGACAAACATTGTTCTCGCTCTGCCGCATTTCACCAAAGATGCAGAGGTGTGACATCAGCGGTTATGAAGGTTTGAGAAGCATCCAGTGCAAAAAAAGTGACATTTCTAGTTTAAAACAGACAGATTCCAATGGGGATTTTTTATTTTATTCATGTACCGGTGCGTCAATCGGATCAAATGAAATGAGATCCAATTGATTTTGATGTCTACTTTTGAATTTTTTTAATCTACATTAGCTCTTTCTTCATTTGTTTCTTGCTGTTACAGCTAATGAAGATTGAATCTGAAAGACTCAGCAGATGAATTACAGAGTATTTGAACTAAAACCTGGTCAACTGCTTGGAAGACAGCTATGCTCACAAGTATACCACCAACACTCACGTTATTCACTGTGGCCTGGCACCATCGACCTGTCAATCCAAATCCTCACCGTCATTACTGGCGACTGCAATAAAAATGCCTTTGATAAAACGGCTCGTTGGTCTAGGGGTATGATTCTCGCTTCGGGTGCGAGAGGTCCCGGGTTCAAATCCTGGACGAGCCCATGTGTAGAGCCTTTAACAATCTGAAAGAGGCGGTTTTGGGCAACAGTTTGGAGTGCAGACCAAGGTGGATGAGTGATAAAGGCAATGGATTGCTAATCCATTGTGCTCTGCACTCGTGGGTTCAGCATCGCACAGCATTTATTCATTTCTTCCTTGGTTAAAAAATCTGTCATTTTAACCGGTACATAGATTACCTTCAGACGAGTGTCGTGACCCTTGTGGGGGTCGTAGAGCAAAACTGAGATGGTCAAACAATTTTGTAGGTCAAACCATTCGGAAGCTACAGCCATTTGTATGAGAAGACTGATTTTCGGGATGTGTCATGTTTTGACAAACATTGTTCTCGCTCTGCCGCATTTCACCAAAGATGCAGAGGTGTGACATCAGCGGTTATGAAGGTTTGAGAAGCATCCAGTGCAAAAAAAGTGACATTTCTAGTTTAAAACAGACAGATTCCAATGGGGATTTTTTATTTTATTCATGTACCGGTGCGTCAATCGGATCAAATGAAATGAGATCCAATTGATTTTGATGTCTACTTTTGAATTTTTTTAATCTACATTAGCTCTTTCTTCATTTGTTTCTTGCTGTTACAGCTAATGAAGATTGAATCTGAAAGACTCAGCAGATGAATTACAGAGTATTTGAACTAAAACCTGGTCAACTGCTTGGAAGACAGCTATGCTCACAAGTATACCACCAACACTCACGTTATTCACTGTGGCCTGGCACCATCGACCTGTCAATCCAAATCCTCACCGTCATTACTGGCGACTGCAATAAAAATGCCTTTGATAAAACGGCTCGTTGGTCTAGGGGTATGATTCTCGCTTCGGGTGCGAGAGGTCCCGGGTTCAAATCCTGGACGAGCCCATGTGTAGAGCCTTTAACAATCTGAAAGAGGCGGTTCTTGGGCAACAGTTTGGAGTGCAGACCAAGGTGGATGAGTGATAAAGGCAATGGATTGCTAATCCATTGTGCTCTGCACTCGTGGGTTCAGCATCGCACAGCATTTATTCATTTCTTCCTTGGTTAAAAAATCTGTCATTTTAACCGGTACATAGATTACCTTCAGACGAGTGTCGTGACCCTTTTGGGGGTCGTAGAGCAAAACTGAGATGGTCAAACAATTTTGTAGGTCAAACCGTTCGGAAGCTACAGCCATTTGTATGAGAAGACTGATTTTCGGGATGTGTCATGTTTTGACAAATATTGTTCTCGCTCTGCCGCATTTCACCAAAGATGCAGAGGTGTGACATCAGCGGTTATGAAGGTTTGAGAAGCATCCAGTGCAAAAAAAGTGACATTTCTAGTTTAAAACAGACAGATTCCAATGGGGATTTTTTATTTTATTCATGTACCGGTGCGTCAATCGGATCAAATGAAATGAGATCCAATTGATTTTGATGTCTACTTTTGAATTTTTTTAATCTACATTAGCTCTTTCTTCATTTGTTTCTTGCTGTTACAGCTAATGAAGATTGAATCTGAAAGACTCAGCAGATGAATTACAGAGTATTTGAACTAAAACCTGGTCAACTGCTTGGAAGACAGCTATGCTCACAAGTATACCACCAACACTCACGTTATTCACTGTGGCCTGGCACCATCGACCTGTCAATCCAAATCCTCACCGTCATTACTGGCGACTGCAATAAAAACGCCTTTGATAAAACGGCTCGTTGGTCTAGGGGTATGATTCTCGCTTCGGGTGCGAGAGGTCCCGGGTTCAAATCCTGGACGAGCCCATGTGTAGAGCCTTTAACAATCTGAAAGAGGCGGTTTTGGGCAACAGTTTGGAGTGCAGACCAAGGTGGATGAGTGATAAAGGCAATGGATTGCTAATCCATTGTGCTCTGCACTCGTGGGTTCAGCATCGCACAGCATTTATTCATTTCTTCCTTGGTTAAAAAATCTGTCATTTTAACCGGTACATAGATTACCTTCAGACGAGTGTCGTGACCCTTTTGGGGGTCGTAGAGCAAAACTGAGATGGTCAAACAATTTTGTAGGTCAAACCGTTCGGAAGCTACAGCCATTTGTATGAGAAGACTGATTTTCGGGATGTGTCATGTTTTGACAAATATTGTTCTCGCTCTGCCGCATTTCACCAAAGATGCAGAGGTGTGACATCAGCGGTTATGAAGGTTTGAGAAGCATCCAGTGCAAAAAAAGTGACATTTCTAGTTTAAAACAGACAGATTCCAATGGGGATTTTTTATTTTATTCATGTACCGGTGCGTCAATCGGATCAAATGAAATGAGATCCAATTGATTTTGATGTCTACTTTTGAATTTTTTTTATCTACATTAGCTCTTTCTTCATTTGTTTCTTGCTGTTACAGCTAATGAAGATTGAATCTGAAAGACTCAGCAGATGAATTACAGAGTATTTGAACTAAAACCTGGTCAACTGCTTGGAAGACAGCTATGCTCACAAGTATACCACCAACACTCACGTTATTCACTGTGGCCTGGCACCATCGACCTGTCAATCCAAATCCTCACCGTCATTACTGGCGACTGCAATAAAAATGCCTTTGATAAAACGGCTCGTTGGTCTAGGGGTATGATTCTCGCTTCGGGTGCGAGAGGTCCCGGGTTCAAATCCTGGACGAGCCCATGTGTAGAGCCTTTAACAATCTGAAAGAGGCGGTTTTGGGCAACAGTTTGGAGTGCAGACCAAGGTGGATGAGTGATAAAGGCAATGGATTGCTAATCCATTGTGCTCTGCACTCGTGGGTTCAGCATCGCACAGCATTCATTCATTTCTTCCTTGGTTAAAAAATCTGTCATTTTAACCGGTACATAGATTACCTTCAGACGAGTGTCGTGACCCTTGTGGGGGTCGTAGAGCAAAACTGAGATGGTCAAACAATTTTGTAGGTCAAACCGTTCGGAAGCTACAGCCATTTGTATGAGAAGACTGATTTTCGGGATGTGTCATGTTTTGACAAACATTGTTCTCGCTCTGCCGCATTTCACCAAAGATGCAGAGGTGTGACATCAGCGGTTATGAAGGTTTGAGAAGCATCCAGTGCAAAAAAAGTGACATTTCTAGTTTAAAACAGACAGATTCCAATGGGGATTTTTTATTTTATTCATGTACCGGTGCGTCAATCGGATCAAATGAAATGAGATCCAATTGATTTTGATGTCTACTTTTGAATTTTTTCATCTACATTAGCTCTTTCTTCATTTGTTTCTTGCTGTTACAGCTAATGAAGATTGAATCTGAAAGACTCAGCAGATGAATTACAGAGTATTTGAACTAAAACCTGGTCAACTGCTTGGAAGACAGCTATGCTCACAAGTATACCACCAACACTCACGTTATTCACTGTGGCCTGGCACCATCGACCTGTCAATCCAAATCCTCACCGTCATTACTGGCGACTGCAATAAAAATGCCTTTGATAAAACGGCTCGTTGGTCTAGGGGTATGATTCTCGCTTCGGGTGCGAGAGGTCCCGGGTTCAAATCCTGGACGAGCCCATGTGTAGAGCCTTTAACAATCTGAAAGAGGCGGTTCTTGGGCAACAGTTTGGAGTGCAGACCAAGGTGGATGAGTGATAAAGGCAATGGATTTCTAATCCATTGTGCTCTGCACTCGTGGGTTCAGCATCGCACAGCATTTATTCATTTCTTCCTTGGTTAAAAAATCTGTCATTTTAACCGGTACATAGATTACCTTCAGACGAGTGTCGTGACCCTTTTGGGGGTCGTAGAGCAAAACTGAGATGGTCAAACAATTTTGTAGGTCAAACCGTTCGGAAGCTACAGCCATTTGTATGAGAAGACTGATTTTCGGGATGTGTCATGTTTTGACAAACATTGTTCTCGCTCTGCCGCATTTCACCAAAGATGCAGAGGTGTGATATCAGCGGTTATGAAGGTTTGAGAAGCATCCAGTGCAAAAAAAGTGACATTTCTAGTTTAAAACAGACAGATTCCAATGGGGATTTTTTATTTTATTCATGTACCGGTGCGTCAATCGGATCAAATGAAATGAGATCCAATTGATTTTGATGTCTACTTTTGAATTTTTTTAATCTGCATTAGCTCTTTCTTCATTTGTTTCTTGCTGTTACAGCTAATGAAGATTGAATCTGAAAGACTCAGCAGATGAATTACAGAGTATTTGAACTAAAACCTGGTCAACTGCTTGGAAGACAGCTATGCTCACAAGTATACCACCAACACTCACGTTATTCACTGTGGCCTGGCACCATCGACCTGTCAATCCAAATCCTCACCGTCATTACTGGCGACTGCAATAAAAATGCCTTTGATAAAATGGCTCGTTGGTCTAGGGGTATGATTCTCGCTTCGGGTGCGAGAGGTCCCGGGTTCAAATCCTGGACGAGCCCATGTGTAGAGCCTTTAACAATCTGAAAGAGGCGGTTCTTGGGCAACAGTTTGGAGTGCAGACCAAGGTGGATGAGTGATAAAGGCAATGGATTGCTAATCCATTGTGCTCTGCACTCGTGGGTTCAGCATCGCACAGCATTTATTCATTTCTTCCTTGGTTAAAAAATCTGTCATTTTAACCGGTACATAGATTACCTTCAGACGAGTGTCGTGACCCTTTTGGGGGTCGTAGAGCAAAACTGAGATGGTCAAACAATTTTGTAGGTCAAACCGTTCGGAAGCTACAGCCATTTGTATGAGAAGACTGATTTTCGGGATGTGTCATGTTTTGACAAACATTGTTCTCGCTCTGCCGCATTTCACCAAAGATGCAGAGGTGTGACATCAGCGGTTATGAAGGTTTGAGAAGCATCCAGTGCAAAAAAAGTGACATTTCTAGTTTAAAACAGACAGATTCCAATGGGGATTTTTTTATTTTATTCATGTACCGGTGCGTCAATCGGATCAAATGAAATGAGATCCAATTGATTTTGATGTCTACTTTTGAATTTTTTTAATCTACATTAGCTCTTTCTTCATTTGTTTCTTGCTGTTACAGCTAATGAAGATTGAATCTGAAAGACTCAGCAGATGAATTACAGAGTATTTGAACTAAAACCTGGTCAACTGCTTGGAAGACAGCTATGCTCACAAGTATACCACCAACACTCACGTTATTCACTGTGGCCTGGCACCATCGACCTGTCAATCCAAATCCTCACCGTCATTACTGGCGACTGCAATAAAAATGCCTTTGATAAAACGGCTCGTTGGTCTAGGGGTATGATTCGCGCTTCGGGTGCGAGAGGTCCCGGGTTCAAATCCTGGACGAGCCCATGTGTAGAGCCTTTAACAATCTGAAAGAGGCGGTTCTTGGGCAACAGTTTGGAGTGCAGACCAAGGTGGATGAGTGATAAAGGCAATGGATTGCTAATCCATTGTGCTCTGCACTCGTGGGTTCAGCATCGCACAGCATTTATTCATTTCTTCCTTGGTTAAAAAATCTGTCATTTTAACCGGTACATAGATTACCTTCAGACGAGTGTCGTGACCCTTGTGGGGGTCGTAGAGCAAAACTGAGATGGTCAAACAATTTTGTAGGTCAAACCGTTCGGAAGCTACAGCCATTTGTATGAGAAGACTGATTTTCGGGATGTGTCATGTTTTGACAAACATTGTTCTCGCTCTGCCGCATTTCACCAAAGATGCAGAGGTGTGACATCAGCGGTTATGAAGGTTTGAGAAGCATCCAGTGCAAAAAAAGTGACATTTCTAGTTTAAAACAGATTCCAATGGGGATTTTTTATTTTATTCATGTACCGGTGCGTCAATCGGATCAAATGAAATGAGATCCAATTGATTTTGATGTCTACTTTTTAATTTTTTTAATCTACATTAGCTCTTTCTTCATTTGTTTCTTGCTGTTACAGCTAATGAAGATTGAATCTGAAAGACTCAGCAGATGAATTACAGAGTATTTGAACTAAAACCTGGTCAACTGCTTGGAAGACAGCTATGCTCACAAGTATACCACCAACACTCACGTTATTCACTGTGGCCTGGCACCATCGACCTGTCAATCCAAATCCTCACCGTCATTACTGGAGACTGCAATAAAAATGACTTTGATAAAATGGCTCGTTGGTCTAGGGGTATGATTCTCGCTTCGGGTGCGAGAGGTCCCGGGTTCAAATCCCGGACGAGCCCATGTGTAGAGCCTTTAACAATCTGAAAGAGGCGGTTCTTGGGCAACAGTTTGGAGTGCAGACCAAGGTGGATGAGTGATAAAGGCAATGGATTGCTAATCCATTGTGCTCTGCACTCGTGGGTTCAGCATCGCACAGCATTTATTCACTTCTTCCTTGGTTAAAAAATCTATCATTTTAACCGGTACGTAGATTACCTTCAGACGAGTGTCGTGACCCTTGTGGGGGTCGTAGAGCAAAACTGAGAACGACATTGTGTTTGTGAGAGTCTCCCCTTTCCATGGAATGGTCAAACAATTTTGTAGGTCAAACCGTTCGGAAGCTACAGCCATTTGTATGAGAAGACTGATTTTCGGGATGTGTCATGTTTTGACAAACATTGTTCTCGCTCTGCCGCATTTCACCAAAGATGCAGAGGTGTGACATCAGCGGTTATGAAGGTTTGAGAAGCATCCAGTGCAAAAAAAGTGACATTTCTAGTTTAAAACAGACAGATTCCAATGGGGATTTTTTATTTTATTCATGTACCGGTGCGTCAATCGGATCAAATGAAATGAGATCCAATTGATTTTGATGTCTACTTTTGAATTTTTTTAATCTACATTAGCTCTTTCTTCATTTGTTTCTTGCTGTTACAGCTAATGAAGATTGAATCTGAAAGACTCAGCAGATGAATTACAGAGTATTTGAACTAAAACCTGGTCAACTGCTTGGAAGACAGCTATGCTCACAAGTATACCACCAACACTCACGTTATTCACTGTGGCCTGGCACCATCGACCTGTCAATCCAAATCCTCACCGTCATTACTGGCGACTGCAATAAAAATGCCTTTGATAAAACGGCTCGTTGGTCTAGGGGTATGATTCTCGCTTCGGGTGCGAGAGGTCCCGGGTTCAAATCCTGGACGAGCCCATGTGTAGAGCCTTTAACAATCTGAAAGAGGCGGTTTTGGGCAACAGTTTGGAGTGCAGACCAAGGTGGATGAGTGATAAAGGCAATGGATTGCTAATCCATTGTGCTCTGCACTCGTGGGTTCAGCATCGCACAGCATTTATTCATTTCTTCCTTGGTTAAAAAATCTGTCATTTTAACCGGTACATAGATTACCTTCAGACGAGTGTCGTGACCCTTGTGGGGGTCGTAGAGCAAAACTGAGATGGTCAAACAATTTTGTAGGTCAAACCGTTCGGAAGCTACAGCCATTTGTATGAGAAGACTGATTTTCGGGATGTGTCATGTTTTGACAAACATTGTTCTCGCTCTGCCGCATTTCACCAAAGATGCAGAGGTGTGACATCAGCGGTTATGAAGGTTTGAGAAGCATCCAGTGCAAAAAAAGTGACATTTCTAGTTTAAAACAGACAGATTCCAATGGGGATTTTTTATTTTATTCATGTACCGGTGCGTCAATCGGATCAAATGAAATGAGATCCAATTGATTTTGATGTCTACTTTTGAATTTTTTTAATCTACATTAGCTCTTTCTTCATTTGTTTCTTGCTGTTACAGCTAATGAAGATTGAATCTGAAAGACTCAGCAGATGAATTACAGAGTATTTGAACTAAAACCTGGTCAACTGCTTGGAAGACAGCTATGCTCACAAGTATACCACCAACACTCACGTTATTCACTGTGGCCTGGCACCATCGACCTGTCAATCCAAATCCTCACCGTCATTACTGGCGACTGCAATAAAAATGCCTTTGATAAAACGGCTCGTTGGTCTAGGGGTATGATTCTCGCTTCGGGTGCGAGAGGTCCCGGGTTCAAATCCTGGACGAGCCCATGTGTAGAGCCTTTAACAATCTGAAAGAGGCGGTTTTGGGCAACAGTTTGGAGTGCAGACCAAGGTGGATGAGTGATAAAGGCAATGGATTGCTAATCCATTGTGCTCTGCACTCGTGGGTTCAGCATCGCACAGCATTTATTCATTTCTTCCTTGGTTAAAAAATCTGTCATTTTAACCGGTACATAGATTACCTTCAGACGAGTGTCGTGACCCTTGTGGGGGTCGTAGAGCAAAACTGAGATGGTCAAACAATTTTGTAGGTCAAACCGTTCGGAAGCTACAGCCATTTGTATGAGAAGACTGATTTTCGGGATGTGTCATGTTTTGACAAACATTGTTCTCGCTCTGCCGCATTTCACCAAAGATGCAGAGGTGTGACATCAGCGGTTATGAAGGTTTGAGAAGCATCCAGTGCAAAAAAAGTGACATTTCTAGTTTAAAACAGACAGATTCCAATGGGGATTTTTTATTTTATTCATGTACCGGTGCGTCAATCGGATCAAATGAAATGAGATCCAATTGATTTTGATGTCTACTTTTGAATTTTTTTAATCTACATTAGCTCTTTCTTCATTTGTTTCTTGCTGTTACAGCTAATGAAGATTGAATCTGAAAGACTCAGCAGATGAATTACAGAGTATTTGAACTAAAACCTGGTCAACTGCTTGGAAGACAGCTATGCTCACAAGTATACCACCAACACTCACGTTATTCACTGTGGCCTGGCACCATCGACCTGTCAATCCAAATCCTCACCGTCATTACTGGCGACTGCAATAAAAATGCCTTTGATAAAACGGCTCGTTGGTCTATGGGTATGATTCTCGCTTCGGGTGCGAGAGGTCCCGGGTTCAAATCCTGGACGAGCCCATGTGTAGAGCCTTTAACAATCTGAAAGAGGCGGTTCTTGGGCAACAGTTTGGAGTGCAGACCAAGGTGGATGAGTGATAAAGGCAATGGATTGCTAATCCATTGTGCTCTGCACTCGTGGGTTCAGCATCGCACAGCATTTATTCATTTCTTCCTTGGTTAAAAAATCTGTCATTTTAACCGGTACATAGATTACCTTCAGACGAGTGTCGTGACCCTTGTGGGGGTCGTAGAGCAAAACTGAGATGGTCAAACAATTTTGTAGGTCAAACCGTTCGGAAGCTACAGCCATTTGTATGAGAAGACTGATTTTCGGGATGTGTCATGTTTTGACAAACATTGTTCTCGCTCTGCCGCATTTCACCAAAGATGCAGAGGTGTGACATCAGCGGTTATGAAGGTTTGAGAAGCATCCAGTGCAAAAAAAGTGACATTTCTAGTTTAAAAACAGATTCCAATGGGGATTTTTTATTTTATTAATGTACCGGTGCGTCAATCGGATCAAATGAAATGAGATCCAATTGATTTTGATGTCTACTTTTAATTTTTTTAATCTACATTAGCTCTTTCTTCATTTGTTTCTTGCTGTTACAGCTAATGAAGATTGAATCTGAAAGACTCAGCAGATGAATTACAGAGTATTTGAACTAAAACCTGGTCAACTGCTTGGAAGACAGCTATGCTCACAAGTATACCACCAACACTCACGTTATTCACTGTGGCCTGGCACCATCGACCTGTCAATCCAAATCCTCACCGTCATTACTGGAGACTGCAATAAAAATGACTTTGATAAAACGGCTCGTTGGTCTAGGGGTATGATTCTCGCTTCGGGTGCGAGAGGTCCCGGGTTCAAATCCCGGACGAGCCCATGTGTAGAGCCTTTAACAATCTGAAAGAGGCGGTTCTTGGGCAACAGTTTGGAGTGCAGACCAAGGTGGATGAGTGATAAAGGCAATGGATTGCTAATCCATTGTGCTCTGCACTCGTGGGTTCAGCATCGCACAGCATTTATTCATTTCTTCCTTGGTTAAAAAATCTATCATTTTAACCGGTACATAGATTACCTTCAGACGAGTGTCGTGACCCTTGTGGGGGTCGTAGAGCAAAACTGAGAACGACATTGTGTTTGTGAGAGCATCGCACAGCATTTCTTCCTTGGTTAAAAAATCTGTCATTTTAACTGGTACATAGATTACCTTCAGACGAGTGTCGTGACCCTTGTGGGGGTCGTAGAGCAAAACTGAGATGGTCAAACAATTTTGTAGGTCAAACCGTTCGGAAGCTACAGCCATTTGTATGAGAAGACTGATTTTCGGGATGTGTCATGTTTTGACAAACATTGTTCTCGCTCTGCCGCATTTCACCAAAGATGCAGAGGTGTGACATCAGCGGTTATGAAGGTTTGAGAAGCATCCAGTGCAAAAAAAGTGACATTTCTAGTTTAAAACAGACAGATTCCAATGGGGATTTTTTATTTTATTCATGTACCGGTGCGTCAATCGGATCAAATGAAATGAGATCCAATTGATTTTGATGTCTACTTTTGAATTTTTTTAATCTACATTAGCTCTTTCTTCATTTGTTTCTTGCTGTTACAGCTAATGAAGATTGAATCTGAAAGACTCAGCAGATGAATTACAGAGTATTTGAACTAAAACCTGGTCAACTGCTTGGAAGACAGCTATGCTCACAATTATACCACCAACACTCACGTTATTCACTGTGGCCTGGCACCATCGACCTGTCAATCCAAATCCTCACCGTCATTACTGGCGACTGCAATAAAAATGACTTTGATAAAACGGCTCGTTGGTCTAGGGGTATGATTCTCGCTTCGGGTGCGAGAGGTCCCGGGTTCAAATCCCGGATGAGCCCATGTGTAGAGCCTTTAACAATCTGAAAGAGGCTGTTCTTGGGCAAGAAGTTTGGAGTGCAGACCAAGGTGGATGAGTGATAAAGGCAATGGATTGCTAATCCATTGTGCTCTGCACTCGTGGGTTCAGCATCGCACAGCATTTATTCAATTCTTCCTTGGTTAAAAAATCTATCATTTTAACCGGTACATAGATTACCTTCAGACGAGTGTCGTGACCCTTGTGGGGGTCGTAGAGCAAAACTGAGAACGACATTGTGTTTGTGAGAGCATCGCACAGCATTTCTTCCTTGGTTAAAAAATCTGTCATTTTAACTGGTACATAGATTACCTTCAGACGAGTGTCGTGACCCTTGTGGGGGTCGTAGAGCAAAACTGAGATGGTCAAACAATTTTGTAGGTCAAACCGTTCGGAAGCTACAGCCATTTGTATGAGAAGACTGATTTTCGGGATGTGTCATGTTTTGACAAACATTGTTCTCGCTCTGCCGCATTTCACCAAAGATGCAGAGGTGTGACATCAGCGGTTATGAAGGTTTGAGAAGCATCCAGTGCAAAAAAAGTGAAATTTCTAGTTTAAAACAGACAGATTCCAATGGGGATTTTTTATTTTATTCATGTACCGGTGCGTCAATCGGATCAAATGAAATGAGATCCAATTGATTTTGATGTCTACTTTTGAATTTTTTTAATCTACATTAGCTCTTTCTTCATTTGTTTCTTGCTGTTACAGCTAATGAAGATTGAATCTGAAAGACTCAGCAGATGAATTACAGAGTATTTGAACTAAAACCTGGTCAACTGCTTGGAAGACAGCTATGCTCACAAGTATACCACCAACACTCACGTTATTCACTGTGGCCTGGCACCATCGACCTGTCAATCCAAATCCTCACCGTCATTACTGGCGACTGCAATAAAAATGACTTTGATAAAACGGCTCGTTGGTCTAGGGGTATGATTCTCTCTTCGGGTGCGAGAGGTCCTGGGTTCAAATCCCGGACGAGCCCATGTGAAGAGCCTTTAACAATCTGAAAGAGGCGGTTCTTGGGCAACAGTTTGGAGTGCAGACCAAGGTGGATGAGTGATAAAGGCAATGGATTGCTAATCCATTGTGCTCTGCACTCGTGGGTTCAGCATCGCACAGCATTTCTTCCTTGGTTAAAAAATCTGTCATTTTAACTGGTACATAGATTACCTTCAGACGAGTGTCGTGACCCTTGTGGGGGTCGTAGAGCAAAACTGAGATGGTCAAACAATTTTGTAGGTCAAACCGTTCGGAAGCTACAGCCATTTGTATGAGAAGACTGATTTTCGGGATGTGTCATGTTTTGACAAACATTGTTCTCGCTCTGCCGCATTTCACCAAAGATGCAGAGGTGTGACATCAGCGGTTATGAAGGTTTGAGAAGCATCCAGTGCAAAAAAAGTGACATTTCTAGTTTAAAACAGACAGATTCCAATGGGGATTTTTTATTTTATTCATGTACCGGTGCGTCAATCGGATCAAATGAAATGAGATCCAATTGATTTTGATGTCTACTTTTGAATTTTTTTAATCTACATTAGCTCTTTCTTCATTTGTTTCTTGCTGTTACAGCTAATGAAGATTGAATCTGAAAGACTCAGCAGATGAATTACAGAGTATTTGAACTAAAACCTGGTCAACTGCTTGGAAGACAGCTATGCTCACAAGTATACCACCAACACTCACGTTATTCACTGTGGCCTGGCACCATCGACCTGTCAATCCAAATCCTCACCGTCATTACTGGCGACTGCAATAAAAATGACTTTGATAAAACGGCTCGTTGGTCTAGGGGTATGATTCTCTCTTCGGGTGCGAGAGGTCCTGGGTTCAAATCCCGGACGAGCCCATGTGTAGAGCCTTTAACAATCTGAAAGAGGCGGTTCTTGGGCAACAGTTTGGAGTGCAGACCAAGGTGGATGAGTGATAAAGGCAATGGATTGCTAATCCATTGTGCTCTGCACTCGTGGGTTCAGCATCGCACAGCATTTCTTCCTTGGTTAAAAAATCTGTCATTTTAACTGGTACATAGATTACCTTCAGACGAGTGTCGTGACCCTTGTGGGGGTCGTAGAGCAAAACTGAGATGGTCAAACAATTTTGTAGGTCAAACCGTTCGGAAGCTACAGCCATTTGTATGAGAAGACTGATTTTCGGGATGTGTCATGTTTTGACAAACATTGTTCTCGCTCTGCCGCATTTCACCAAAGATGCAGAGGTGTGACATCAGCGGTTATGAAGGTTTGAGAAGCATCCAGTGCAAAAAAAGTGACATTTCTAGTTTAAAACAGACAGATTCCAATGGGGATTTTTTATTTTATTCATGTACCGGTGCGTCAATCGGATCAAATGAAATGAGATCCAATTGATTTTGATGTCTACTTTTGAATTTTTTTAATCTACATTAGCTCTTTCTTCATTTGTTTCTTGCTGTTACAGCTAATGAAGATTGAATCTGAAAGACTCAGCAGATGAATTACAGAGTATTTGAACTAAAACCTGGTCAACTGCTTGGAAGACAGCTATGCTCACAAGTATACCACCAACACTCACGTTATTCACTGTGGCCTGGCACCATCGACCTGTCAATCCAAATCCTCACCGTCATTACTGGCGACTGCAATAAAAATGACTTTGATAAAACGGCTCGTTGGTCTAGGGTTATGATTCTCTCTTCGGGTGCGAGAGGTCCCTGGGTTCAAATCCCGGACGAGCCCATGTGTAGAGCCTTTAACAATCTGAAAGAGGCGGTTCTTGGGCAACAGTTTGGAGTGCAGACCAAGGTGGATGAGTGATAAAGGCAATGGATTGCTAATCCATTGTGCTCTGCACTCGTGGGTTCAGCATCGCACAGCATTTCTTCCTTGGTTAAAAAATCTGTCATTTTAACTGGTACATAGATTACCTTCAGACGAGTGTCGTGACCCTTGTGGGGGTCGTAGAGCAAAACTGAGATGGTCAAACAATTTTGTAGGTCAAACCGTTCGGAAGCTACAGCCATTTGTATGAGAAGACTGATTTTCGGGATGTGTCATGTTTTGACAAACATTGTTCTCGCTCTGCCGCATTTCACCAAAGATGCAGAGGTGTGACATCAGCGGTTATGAAGGTTTGAGAAGCATCCAGTGCAAAAAAAGTGACATTTCTAGTTTAAAACAGACAGATTCCAATGGGGATTTTTTATTTTATTCATGTACCGGTGCGTCAATCGGATCAAATGAAATGAGATCCAATTGATTTTGATGTCTACTTTTGAATTTTTTTAATCTACATTAGCTCTTTCTTCATTTGTTTCTTGCTGTTACAGCTAATGAAGATTGAATCTGAAAGACTCAGCAGATGAATTACAGAGTATTTGAACTAAAACCTGGTCAACTGCTTGGAAGACAGCTATGCTCACAAGTATACCACCAACACTCACGTTATTCACTGTGGCCTGGCACCATCGACCTGTCAATCCAAATCCTCACCGTCATTACTGGCGACTGCAATAAAAATGACTTTGATAAAACGGCTCGTTGGTCTAGGGGTATGATTCTCTCTTCGGGTGCGAGAGGTCCTGGGTTCAAATCCCGGACGAGCCCATGTGTAGAGCCTTTAACAATCTGAAAGAGGCGGTTCTTGGGCAACAGTTTGGAGTGCAGACCAAGGTGGATGAGTGATAAAGGCAATGGATTGCTAATCCATTGTGCTCTGCACTCGTGGGTTCAGCATCGCACAGCATTTCTTCCTTGGTTAAAAAATCTGTCATTTTAACTGGTACATAGATTACCTTCAGACGAGTGTCGTGACCCTTGTGGGGGTCGTAGAGCAAAACTGAGATGGTCAAACAATTTTGTAGGTCAAACCGTTCGGAAGCTACAGCCATTTGTATGAGAAGACTGATTTTCGGGATGTGTCATGTTTTGACAAACATTGTTCTCGCTCTGCCGCATTTCACCAAAGATGCAGAGGTGTGACATCAGCGGTTATGAAGGTTTGAGAAGCATCCAGTGCAAAAAAAGTGACATTTCTAGTTTAAAACAGACAGATTCCAATGGGGATTTTTTTATTTTATTCATGTACCGGTGCGTCAATCGGATCAAATGAAATGAGATCCAATTGATTTTGATGTCTACTTTTGAATTTTTTTAATCTACATTAGCTCTTTCTTCATTTGTTTCTTGCTGTTACAGCTAATGAAGATTGAATCTGAAAGACTCAGCAGATGAATTACAGAGTATTTGAACTAAAACCTGGTCAACTGCTTGGAAGACAGCTATGCTCACAAGTATACCACCAACACTCACGTTATTCACTGTGGCCTGGCACCATCGACCTGTCAATCCAAATCCTCACCGTCATTACTGGCGACTGCAATAAAAATGACTTTGATAAAACGGCTCGTTGGTCTAGGGGTATGATTCTCTCTTCGGGTGCGAGAGGTCCCTGGGTTCAAATCCCGGACGAGCCCATGTGTAGAGTCTTTAACAATCTGAAAGAGGTGGTTCTTGGGCAACAGTTTGGAGTGCAGACCAAGGTGGATGAGTGATAAAGGCAATGGATTGCTAATCCATTGTGCTCTGCACTCGTGGGTTCAGCATCGCACAGCATTTATTTTTCCTTGGTTAAAAAATCTGTCATTTTAACCTGGTACATAGATTACCTTCAGACGAGTGTCGTGACCCTTGTGGGGGTCAGTAGAGCAAAACTGAGATGGTCAAACAATTTTGTAGGTCAAACCGTTCGGAAGCTACAGCCATTTGTATGAGAAGACTGATTTTCGGGATGTGTCATGTTTTGACAAACATTGTTCTCGCTCTGCCGCATTTCACCAAAGATGCAGAGGTGTGACATCAGCGGTTATGAAGGTTTGAGAAGCATCCAGTGCAAAAAAAGTGACATTTCTAGTTTAAAACAGACAGATTCCAATGGGGATTTTTTATTTTATTCATGTACCGGTGCGTCAATCGGATCAAATGAAATGAGATCCAATTGATTTTGATGTCTACTTTTGAATTTTTTTAATCTACATTAGCTCTTTCTTCATTTGTTTCTTGCTGTTACAGCTAATGAAGATTGAATCTGAAAGACTCAGCAGATGAATTACAGAGTATTTGAACTAAAACCTGGTCAACTGCTTGGAAGACAGCTATGCTCACAAGTATACCACCAACACTCACGTTATTCACTGTGGCCTGGCACCATCGACCTGTCAATCCAAATCCTCACCGTCATTACTGGCGACTGCAATAAAAATGACTTTGATAAAACGGCTCGTTGGTCTAGGGGTATGATTCTCTCTTCGGGTGCGAGAGGTCCTTGGTTCAAATCCTGGACGAGCCCATGTGTAGAGTCTTTAACAATCTGAAAGAGGCGGTTCTTGGGCAACAGTTTGGAGTGCAGACCAAGGTGGATGAGTGATAAAGGCAATGGATTGCTAATCCATTGTGCTCTGCACTCGTGGGTTCAGCATCGCACAGCATTTATTCATTCTTCCTTGGTTAAAAAATCTGTCATTTTAACCTGGTACATAGATTACCTTCAGACGAGTGTCGTGACCCTTGTGGGGGTCATAGAGCAAAACTGAGATGGTCAAACAATTTTGTAGGTCAAACCGTTCGGAAGCTACAGCCATTTGTATGAGAAGACTGATTTTCGGGATGTGTCATGTTTTGACAAACATTGTTCTCGCTCTGCCGCATTTCACCAAAGATGCAGAGGTGTGACATCAGCGGTTATGAAGGTTTGAGAAGCATCCAGTGCAAAAAAAGTGACATTTCTAGTTTAAAACAGACAGATTCCAATGGGGATTTTTTATTTTATTCATGTACCGGTGCGTCAATCGGATCAAATGAAATGAGATCCAATTGATTTTGATGTCTACTTTTGAATTTTTTTAATCTACATTAGCTCTTTCTTCATTTGTTTCTTGCTGTTACAGCTAATGAAGATTGAATCTGAAAGACTCAGCAGATGAATTACAGAGTATTTGAACTAAAACCTGGTCAACTGCTTGGAAGACAGCTATGCTCACAAGTATACCACCAACACTCACGTTATTCACTGTGGCCTGGCACCATCGACCTGTCAATCCAAATCCTCACCGTCATTACTGGCGACTGCAATAAAAATGACTTTGATAAAACGGCTCGTTGGTCTAGGGGTATGATTCTCGCTTCGGGTGCGAGAGGTCCCGGGTTCAAATCCCGGACGAGCCCATGTGTAGAGCCTTTAACAATCTGAAAGAGGCTGGTTCTTGGGCAACAGTTTGGAGTGCAGACCAAGGTGGATGAGTGATAAAGGCAATGGATTGCTAATCCATTGTGCTCTGCACTCGTGGGTTCAGCATCGCACAGCATTTATTCATTTCTTCCTTGGTTAAAAAATCTAGTCATTTTAACCGGTACATAGATTACCTTCAGACGAGTGTCAGTGACCCTTGTGGGGGTCGTAGAGCAAAACTGAGATGGTCAAACAATTTTGTAGGTCAAACCGTTCGGAAGCTACAGCCATTTGTATGAGAAGACTGATTTTCGGGATGTGTCATGTTTTGACAAACATTGTTCTCGCTCTGCCGCATTTCACCAAAGATGCAGAGGTGTGACATCAGCGGTTATGAAGGTTTGAGAAGCATCCAGTGCAAAAAAAGTGACATTTCTAGTTTAAAACAGACAGATTCCAATGGGGATTTTTTATTTTATTCATGTACCGGTGCGTCAATCGGATCAAATGAAATGAGATCCAATTGATTTTGATGTCTACTTTTTAATTTTTTTAATCTACATTAGCTCTTTCTTCATTTGTTTCTTGCTGTTACAGCTAATGAAGATTGAATCTGAAAGACTCAGCAGATGAATTACAGAGTATTTGAACTAAAACCTGGTCAACTGCTTGGAAGACAGCTATGCTCACAAGTATACCACCAACACTCACGTTATTCACTGTGGCCTGGCACCATCGACCTGTCAATCCAAATCCTCACCGTCATTACTGGCGACTGCAATAAAAATGACTTTGATAAAACGGCTCGTTGGTCTATGGGTATGATTCTCTCTTCGGGTGCGAGAGGTCCCTGGTTCAAATCCCGGACGAGCCCATGTGTAGAGTCTTTAACAATCTGAAAGAGGCTGGTTCTTGGGCAACAGTTTGGAGTGCAGACCAAGGTGGATGAGTGATAAAGGCAATGGATTGCTAATCCATTGTGCTCTGCACTCGTGGGTTCAGCATCGCACAGCATTTATTCATTTCTTCCTTGGTTAAAAAATCTGTCATTTTAACCGGTACATAGATTACCTTCAGACGAGTGTCAGTGACCCTTGTGGGGGTCATAGAGCAAAACTGAGATGGTCAAACAATTTTGTAGGTCAAACCGTTCGGAAGCTACAGCCATTTGTATGAGAAGACTGATTTTCGGGATGTGTCATGTTTTGACAAACATTGTTCTCGCTCTGCCGCATTTCACCAAAGATGCAGAGGTGTGACATCAGCGGTTATGAAGGTTTGAGAAGCATCCAGTGCAAAAAAAGTGACATTTCTAGTTTAAAACAGACAGATTCCAATGGGGATTTTTTATTTTATTCATGTACCGGTGCGTCAATCGGATCAAATGAAATGAGATCCAATTGATTTTGATGTCTACTTTTGAATTTTTTTAATCTACATTAGCTCTTTCTTCATTTGTTTCTTGCTGTTACAGCTAATGAAGATTGAATCTGAAAGACTCAGCAGATGAATTACAGAGTATTTGAACTAAAACCTGGTCAACTGCTTGGAAGACAGCTATGCTCACAAGTATACCACCAACACTCACGTTATTCACTGTGGCCTGGCACCATCGACCTGTCAATCCAAATCCTCACCGTCATTACTGGTGACTGCAATAAAAATGCCTTTGATAAAACGGCTCGTTGGTCTAGGGGTATGATTCTCGCTTCGGGTGCGAGAGGTCCCAGGGTTCAAATCCCGGACGAGCCCATGTGTAGAGTCTTTAACAATCTGAAAGAGGCGGTTCTTGGGCAACAGTTTGGAGTGCAGACCAAGGTGGATGAGTGATAAAGGCAATGGATTGCTAATCCATTGTGCTCTGCACTCGTGGGTTCAGCATCGCACAGCATTTATTCATTTCTTCCTTGGTTAAAAAATCTGTCATTTTAACCGGTACATAGATTACCTTCAGACGAGTGTCGTGACCCTTGTGGGGGTCATAGAGCAAAACTGAGATGGTCAAACAATTTTGTAGGTCAAACCGTTCGGAAGCTACAGCCATTTGTATGAAAAGACTGATTTTCGGGATGTGTCATGTTTTGACAAACATTGTTCTCGCTCTGCCGCATTTCACCAAAGATGCAGAGGTGTGACATCAGCGGTTATGAAGGTTTGAGAAGCATCCAGTGCAAAAAAAGTGACATTTCTAGTTTAAAACAGACAGATTCCAATGGGGATTTTTTATTTTATTAATGTACCGGTGCGTCAATCGGATCAAATGAAATGAGATCCAATTGATTTTGATGTCTACTTTTTAATTTTTTTAATCTACATTAGCTCTTTCTTCATTTGTTTCTTGCTGTTACAGCTAATGAAGATTGAATCTGAAAGACTCAGCAGATGAATTACAGAGTATTTGAACTAAAACCTGGTCAACTGCTTGGAAGACAGCTATGCTCACAAGTATACCACCAACACTCACGTTATTCACTGTGGCCTGGCACCATCGACCTGTCAATCCAAATCCTCACCGTCATTACTGGCGACTGCAATAAAAATGACTTTGATAAAACGGCTCGTTGGTCTAGGGGTATGATTCTCTCTTCGGGTGCGAGAGGTCCTGGGTTCAAATCCCGGACGAGCCCATGTGTAGAGTCTTTAACAATCTGAAAGAGGCGGTTCTTGGGCAACAGTTTGGAGTGCAGACCAAGGTGGATGAGTGATAAAGGCAATGGATTGCTAATCCATTGTGCTCTGCACTCGTGGGTTCAGCATCGCACAGCATTTATTCATTTCTTCCTTGGTTAAAAAATCTGTCATTTTAACCGGTACATAGATTACCTTCAGACGAGTGTCGTGACCCTTGTGGGGGTCATAGAGCAAAACTGAGATGGTCAAACAATTTTGTAGGTCAAACCGTTCGGAAGCTACAGCCATTTGTATGAGAAGACTGATTTTCGGGATGTGTCATGTTTTGACAAACATTGTTCTCGCTCTGCCGCATTTCACCAAAGATGCAGAGGTGTGACATCAGCGGTTATGAAGGTTTGAGAAGCATCCAGTGCAAAAAAAGTGACATTTCTAGTTTAAAACAGACAGATTCCAATGGGGATTTTTTATTTTATTCATGTACCGGTGCGTCAATCGGATCAAATGAAATGAGATCCAATTGATTTTGATGTCTACTTTTGAATTTTTTTAATCTACATTAGCTCTTTCTTCATTTGTTTCTTGCTGTTACAGCTAATGAAGATTGAATCTGAAAGACTCAGCAGATGAATTACAGAGTATTTGAACTAAAACCTGGTCAACTGCTTGGAAGACAGCTATGCTCACAAGTATACCACCAACACTCACGTTATTCACTGTGGCCTGGCACCATCGACCTGTCAATCCAAATCCTCACCGTCATTACTGGCGACTGCAATAAAAATGACTTTGATAAAACGGCTCGTTGGTCTAGGGGTATGATTCTCGCTTCGGGTGCGAGAGGTCCCGGGTTCAAATCCCGGACGAGCCCATGTGTAGAGCCTTTAACAATCTGAAAGAGGCGGTTCTTGGGCAACAGTTTGGAGTGCAGACCAAGGTGGATGAGTGATAAAGGCAATGGATTGCTAATCCATTGTGCTCTGCACTCGTGGGTTCAGCATCGCACAGCATTTATTCATTTCTTCCTTGGTTAAAAAATCTATCATTTTAACCGGTACATAGATTACCTTCAGACGAGTGTCGTGACCCTTGTGGGGGTCGTAGAGCAAAACTGAGATGGTCAAACAATTTTGTAGGTCAAACCGTTCGGAAGCTACAGCCATTTGTATGAGAAGACTGATTTTCGGGATGTGTCATGTTTTGACAAACATTGTTCTCGCTCTGCCGCATTTCACCAAAGATGCAGAGGTGTGACATCAGCGGTTATGAAGGTTTGAGAAGCATCCAGTGCAAAAAAAGTGACATTTCTAGTTTAAAACAGACAGATTCCAATGGGGATTTTTTATTTTATTCATGTACCGGTGCGTCAATCGGATCAAATGAAATGAGATCCAATTGATTTTGATGTCTACTTTTGAATTTTTTTAATCTACATTAGCTCTTTCTTCATTTGTTTCTTGCTGTTACAGCTAATGAAGATTGAATCTGAAAGACTCAGCAGATGAATTACAGAGTATTTGAACTAAAACCTGGTCAACTGCTTGGAAGACAGCTATGCTCACAAGTATACCACCAACACTCACGTTATTCACTGTGGCCTGGCACCATCGACCTGTCAATCCAAATCCTCACTGTCATTACTGGCGACTGCAATAAAAATGACTTTGATAAAACGGCTCGTTGGTCTAGGGGTATGATTCTCTCTTCGGGTGCGAGAGGTCCTGGGTTCAAATCCCGGACGAGCCCATGTGTAGAGCCTTTAACAATCTGAAAGAGGCGGTTCTTGGGCAACAGTTTGGAGTGCAGACCAAGGTGGATGAGTGATAAAGGCAATGGATTGCTAATCCATTGTGCTCTGCACTTGTGGGTTCAGCATCGCACAGCATTTATTCATTTCTTCCTTGGTTAAAAAATCTGTCATTTTAACCGGTACATAGATTACCTTCAGACGAGTGTCGTGACCCTTGTGGGGGTCGTAGAGCAAAACTGAGATGGTCAAACAATTTTGTAGGTCAAACCGTTCGGAAGCTACAGCCATTTGTATGAGAAGACTGATTTTCGGGATGTGTCATGTTTTGACAAACATTGTTCTCGCTCTGCCGCATTTCACCAAAGATGCAGAGGTGTGACATCAGCGGTTATGAAGGTTTGAGAAGCATCCAGTGCAAAAAAAGTGACATTTCTAGTTTAAAACAGACAGATTCCAATGGGGATTTTTTATTTTATTCATGTACCGGTGCGTCAATCGGATCAAATGAAATGAGATCCAATTGATTTTGATGTCTACTTTTGAATTTTTTTAATCTACATTAGCTCTTTCTTCATTTGTTTCTTGCTGTTACAGCTAATGAAGATTGAATCTGAAAGACTCAGCAGATGAATTACAGAGTATTTGAACTAAAACCTGGTCAACTGCTTGGAAGACAGCTATGCTCACAAGTATACCACCAACACTCACGTTATTCACTGTGGCCTGGCACCATCGACTGCAATAAAAATGCCTTTGATAAAACGGCTCGTTGGTCTAGGGGTATGATTCTCGCTTCGGGTGCGAGAGGTCCCGGGTTCAAATCCCGGACGAGCCCATGTGTAGAGCCTTTACCAATCTGAAAGAGGCGGTTCTTGGGCAACAGTTTGGAATGCAGACCAAGGTGGATGAGTGATAAAGGCAATGGATTGCTAATCCATTGTGCTCTGCACTCGTGGGTTCAGCATCGCACAGCATTTATTCATTTCTTCCTTGGTTAAAAAATCTATCATTTTAACCGGTACATAGATTACCTTCAGACGAGTGTCGTGACCCTTGTGGGGGTCGTAGAGCAAAACTGAGATGGTCAAACAATTTTGTAGGTCAAACCGTTCGGAAGCTACAGCCATTTGTATGAGAAGACTGATTTTCGGAATGTGTCATGTTTTGACAAACATTGTTCTCGCTCTGCCGCATTTCACCAAAGATGCAGAGGTGTGACATCAGCGGTTATGAAGGTTTGAGAAGCATCCAGTGCAAAAAAAGTGACATTTCTAGTTTAAAACAGACAGATTCCAATTGGGGATTTTTTATTTTATTCATGTACCGGTGCGTCAATCGGATCAAATGAAATGAGATCCAATTGATTTTGATGTCTACTTTTTAATTTTTTTAATCTACATTAGCTCTTTCTTCATTTGTTTCTTGCTGTTACAGCTAATGAAGATTGAATCTAAAAGACTCAGCAGATGAATTACAGAGTATTTGAACTAAAACCTGGTCAACTGCTTGGAAGACAGCTATGCTCACAAGTATACCACCAACACTCACGTTATTCACTGTGGCCTGGCACCATCGACCTGTCAATCCAAATCCTCACCGTCATTACTGGCGACTGCAATAAAAATGCCTTTGATAAAACGGCTCGTTGGTCTAGGGGTATGATTCTTGCTTCGGGTGTGAGAGGTCCTGGGTTCAAATCCCGGACGAGCCCATGTGTAGAGCCTTTAACAATCTGAAAGAGGTGGTTCTTGGGCAACAGTTTGGAGTGCAGACCAAGGTGGATGAGTGATAAAGGCAATGGATTGCTAATCCATTGTGCTCTGCACTCGTGGGTTCAGCATCGCACAGCATTTATTCATTTCTTCCTTGGTTAAAAAATCTATCATTTTAACCGGTACATAGATTACCTTCAGACGAGTGTCGTGACCCTTGTGGGGGTCGTAGAGCAAAACTGAGATCGTCAAACAATTTTGTAGGTCAAACCGTTCGGAAGCTACAGCCATTTGTATGAGAAGACTGATTTTCGGGATGTGTCATGTTTTGACAAACATTGTTCTCGCTCTGCCGCATTTCACCAAAGATGCAGAGGTGTGACATCAGCAGTTATGAAGGTTTGAGAAGCATCCAGTGCAAAAAAAGTGACATTTCTAGTTTAAAACAGACAGATTCCAATTGGGGATTTTTTATTTTATTCATGTACCGGTGCGTCAATCGGATCAAATGAAATGAGATCCAATTGATTTTGATGTCTACTTTTGAATTTTTTTAATCTACATTAGCTCTTTCTTCATTTGTTTCTTGCTGTTACAGCTAATGAAGATTGAATCTGATGAATTACAGAGTATTTGAACTAAAACCTGGTCAACTGCTTGGAAGACAGCTATGCTCACAAGTATACCACCAACACTCACGTTATTCACTGTGGCCTGGCACCATCGACCTGTCAATCCAAATCCTCACCGTCATTACTGGCGACTGCAATAAAAATGCCTTTGATAAAACGGCTTGTTGGTCTAGGGGTATGATTCTTGCTTCGGGTGCGAGAGGTCCTGGGTTCAAATCCCGGACGAGCCCATGTGTAGAGCCTTTAACAATCTGAAAGAGGCGGTTCTTGGGCAACAGTTTGGAGTGCAGACCAAGGTGGATGAGTGATAAAGGCAATGGATTGCTAATCCATTGTGCTCTGCACTCGTGGGTTCAGCATCGCACAGCATTTATTCATTTCTTCCTTGGTTAAAAAATCTATCATTTTAACCGGTACATAGATTACCTTCAGACGAGTGTCGTGACCCTTGTGGGGGTCGTAGAGCAAAACTGAGATGGTCAAACAATTTTGTAGGTCAAACCGTTCGGAAGCTACAGCCATTTGTATGAGAAGACTGATTTTCGGGATGTGTCATGTTTTGACAAACATTGTTCTCGCTCTGCCGCATTTCACCAAAGATGCAGAGGTGTGACATCAGCGGTTATGAAGGTTTGAGAAGCATCCAGTGCAAAAAAAGTGACATTTCTAGTTTAAAACAGACAGATTCCAATTGGGGATTTTTTATTTTATTCATGTACCGGTGCGTCAATCGGATCAAATGAAATGAGATCCAATTGATTTTGATGTCTACTTTTTAATTTTTTTAATCTACATTAGCTCTTTCTTCATTTGTTTCTTGCTGTTACAGCTAATGAAGATTGAATCTAAAAGACTCAGCAGATGAATTACAGAGTATTTGAACTAAAACCTGGTCAACTGCTTGGAAGACAGCTATGCTCACAAGTATACCACCAACACTCACGTTATTCACTGTGGCCTGGCACCATCGACCTGTCAATCCAAATCCTCACCGTCATTACTGGCGACTGCAATAAAAATGCCTTTGATAAAACGGCTCGTTGGTCTAGGGGTATGATTCTTGCTTCGGGTGCGAGAGGTCCTGGGTTCAAATCCCGGACAAGCCCATGTGTAGAGCCTTTAACAATCTGAAAGAGGCGGTTCTTGGGCAACAGTTTGGAGTGCAGACCAAGGTGGATGAGTGATAAAGGCAATGGATTGCTAATCCATTGTGCTCTGCACTCGTGGGTTCAGCATCGCACAGCATTTATTCATTTCTTCCTTGGTTAAAAAATCTATCATTTTAACCGGTACATAGATTACCTTCAGACGAGTGTCGTGACCCTTGTGGGGGTCGTAGAGCAAAACTGAGATCGTCAAACAATTTTGTAGGTCAAACCGTTCGGAAGCTACAGCCATTTGTATGAGAAGACTGATTTTCGGGATGTGTCATGTTTTGACAAACATTGTTCTCGCTCTGCCGCATTTCACCAAAGATGCAGAGGTGTGACATCAGCAGTTATGAAGGTTTGAGAAGCATCCAGTGCAAAAAAAGTGACATTTCTAGTTTAAAACAGACAGATTCCAATTGGGGATTTTTTATTTTATTCATGTACCGGTGCGTCAATCGGATCAAATGAAATGAGATCCAATTGATTTTGATGTCTACTTTTGAATTTTTTTAATCTACATTAGCTCTTTCTTCATTTGTTTCTTGCTGTTACAGCTAATGAAGATTGAATCTGATGAATTACAGAGTATTTGAACTAAAACCTGGTCAACTGCTTGGAAGACAGCTATGCTCACAAGTATACCACCAACACTCACGTTATTCACTGTGGCCTGGCACCATCGACCTGTCAATCCAAATCCTCACCGTCATTACTGGCGACTGCAATAAAAATGCCTTTGATAAAACGGCTTGTTGGTCTAGGGGTATGATTCTTGCTTCGGGTGCGAGAGGTCCTGGGTTCAAATCCCGGACGAGCCCATGTGTAGAGCCTTTAACAATCTGAAAGAGGCGGTTCTTGGGCAACAGTTTGGAGTGCAGACCAAGGTGGATGAGTGATAAAGGCAATGGATTGCTAATCCATTGTGCTCTGCACTCGTGGGTTCAGCATCGCACAGCATTTATTCATTTCTTCCTTGGTTAAAAAATCTATCATTTTAACCGGTACATAGATTACCTTCAGACGAGTGTCGTGACCCTTGTGGGGGTCGTAGAGCAAAACTGAGATGGTCAAACAATTTTGTAGGTCAAACCGTTCGGAAGCTACAGCCATTTGTATGAGAAGACTGATTTTCGGGATGTGTCATGTTTTGACAAACATTGTTCTCGCTCTGCCGCATTTCACCAAAGATGCAGAGGTGTGACATCAGCGGTTATGAAGGTTTGAGAAGCATCCAGTGCAAAAAAAGTGACATTTCTAGTTTAAAACAGACAGATTCCAATGGGGATTTTTTATTTTATTCATGTACCGGTGCGTCAATCGGATCAAATGAAATGAGATCCAATTGATTTTGATGTCTACTTTTTAATTTTTTTAATCTACATTAGCTCTTTCTTCATTTGTTTCTTGCTGTTACAGCTAATGAAGATTGAATCTAAAAGACTCAGCAGATGAATTACAGAGTATTTGAACTAAAACCTGGTCAACTGCTTGGAAGACAGCTATGCTCACAAGTATACCACCAACACTCACGTTATTCACTGTGGCCTGGCACCATCGACTGCAATAAAAATGCCTTTGATAAAACGGCTCGTTGGTCTAGGGGTATGATTATCGCTTCGGGTGCGAGAGGTCCCGGGTTCAAATCCCGGACGAGCCCATGTGTAGAGCTTTTACCAATCTGAAAGAGGCGGTTCTTGGGCAACAGTTTGGAATGCAGACCAAGGTGGATGAGTGATAAAGGCAATGGATTGCTAATCCATTGTGCTCTGCACTCGTGGGTTCAGCATCGCACAGCATTTATTCATTTCTTCCTTGGTTAAAAAATCTATCATTTTAACCGGTACATAGATTACCTTCAGACGAGTGTCGTGACCCTTGTGGGGGTCGTAGAGCAAAACTGAGATGGTCAAACAATTTTGTAGGTCAAACCGTTCGGAAGCTACAGCCATTTGTATGAGAAGACTGATTTTCGGGATGTGTCATGTTTTGACAAACATTGTTCTCGCTCTGCCGCATTTCACCAAAGATGCAGAGGTGTGACATCAGCGGTTATGAAGGTTTGAGAAGCATCCAGTGCAAAAAAAGTGACATTTCTAGTTTAAAACAGACAGATTCCAATTGGGGATTTTTTATTTTATTCATGTACCGGTGCGTCAATCGGATCAAATGAAATGAGATCCAATTGATTTTGATGTCTACTTTTTAATTTTTTTAATCTACATTAGCTCTTTCTTCATTTGTTTCTTGCTGTTACAGCTAATGAAGATTGAATCTAAAAGACTCAGCAGATGAATTACAGAGTATTTGAACTAAAACCTGGTCAACTGCTTGGAAGACAGCTATGCTCACAAGTATACCACCAACACTCACGTTATTCACTGTGGCCTGGCACCATCGACCTGTCAATCCAAATCCTCACCGTCATTACTGGCGACTGCAATAAAAATGCCTTTGATAAAACGGCTCGTTGGTCTAGGGGTATGATTCTTGCTTCGGGTGCGAGAGGTCCTGGGTTCAAATCCCGGACGAGCCCATGTGTAGAGCCTTTAACAATCTGAAAGAGGCGGTTCTTGGGCAACAGTTTGGAGTGCAGACCAAGGTGGATGAGTGATAAAGGCAATGGATTGCTAATCCATTGTGCTCTGCACTCGTGGGTTCAGCATCGCACAGCATTTATTCATTTCTTCCTTGGTTAAAAAATCTATCATTTTAACCGGTACATAGATTACCTTCAGACGAGTGTCGTGACCCTTGTGGGGGTCGTAGAGCAAAACTGAGATGGTCAAACAATTTTGTAGGTCAAACCGTTCGGAAGCTACAGCCATTTGTATGAGAAGACTGATTTTCGGGATGTGTCATGTTTTGACAAACATTGTTCTCGCTCTGCCGCATTTCACCAAAGATGCAGAGGTGTGACATCAGCGGTTATGAAGGTTTGAGAAGCATCCAGTGCAAAAAAAGTGACATTTCTAGTTTAAAACAGACAGATTCCAATTGGGGATTTTTTATTTTATTCATGTACCGGTGCGTCAATCGGATCAAATGAAATGAGATCCAATTGATTTTGATGTCTACTTTTTAATTTTTTTAATCTACATTAGCTCTTTCTTCATTTGTTTCTTGCTGTTACAGCTAATGAAGATTGAATCTGAAAGACTCAGCAGATGAATTACAGAGTATTTGAACTAAAACCTGGTCAACTGCTTGGAAGACAGCTATGCTCACAAGTATACCACCAACACTCACGTTATTCACTGTGGCCTGGCACCATCGACCTGTCAATCCAAATCCTCACCGTCATTACTGGCGACTGCAATAAAAATGCCTTTGATAAAACGGCTCGTTGGTCTAGGGGTATGATTCTTGCTTCGGGTGCGAGAGGTCCTGGGTTCAAATCCCGGACGAGCCCATGTGTAGAGCCTTTAACAATCTGAAAGAGGCGGTTCTTGGGCAACAGTTTGGAGTGCAGACCAAGGTGGATGAGTGATAAAGGCAATGGATTGCTAATCCATTGTGCTCTGCACTCGTGGGTTCAGCATCGCACAGCATTTATTCATTTCTTCCTTGGTTAAAAAATCTATCATTTTAACCGGTACATAGATTACCTTCAGACGAGTGTCGTGACCCTTGTGGGGGTCGTAGAGCAAAACTGAGAAGGTCAAACAATTTTGTAGGTCAAACCGTTCGGAAGCTACAGCCATTTGTATGAGAAGACTGATTTTCGGGATGTGTCATGTTTTGACAAACATTGTTCTCGCTCTGCCGCATTTCACCAAAGATGCAGAGGTGTGACATCAGCGGTTATGAAGGTTTGAGAAGCATCCAGTGCAAAAAAAGTGACATTTCTAGTTTAAAACAGACAGATTCCAATTGGGGATTTTTTATTTTATTCATGTACCGGTGCGTCAATCGGATCAAATGAAATGAGATCCAATTGATTTTGATGTCTACTTTTTAATTTTTTTAATCTACATTAGCTCTTTCTTCATTTGTTTCTTGCTGTTACAGCTAATGAAGATTGAATCTAAAAGACTCAGCAGATGAATTACAGAGTATTTGAACTAAAACCTGGTCAACTGCTTGGAAGACAGCTATGCTCACAAGTATACCACCAACACTCACGTTATTCACTGTGGCCTGGCACCATCGACCTGTCAATCCAAATCCTCACCGTCATTACTGGCGACTGCAATAAAAATGCCTTTGATAAAACGGCTCGTTGGTCTAGGGGTATGATTCTTGCTTCGGGTGCGAGAGGTCCTGGGTTCAAATCCCGGACAAGCCAATGTGTAGAGCCTTTAACAATCTGAAAGAGGCGGTTCTTGGGCAACAGTTTGGAGTGCAGACCAAGGTGGATGAGTGATAAAGGCAATGGATTGCTAATCCATTGTGCTCTGCACTCGTGGGTTCAGCATCGCACAGCATTTATTCATTTCTTCCTTGGTTAAAAAATCTATCATTTTAACCGGTACATAGATTACCTTCAGACGAGTGTCGTGACCCTTGTGGGGGTCGTAGAGCAAAACTGAGACGGTCAAACAATTTTGTAGGTCAAACCGTTCGGAAGCTACAGCCATTTGTATGAGAAGACTGATTTTCGGGATGTGTCATGTTTTGACAAACATTGTTCTCGCTCTGCCGCATTTCACCAAAGATGCAGAGGTGTGACATCAGCGGTTATGAAGGTTTGAGAAGCATCCAGTGCAAAAAAAGTGACATTTCTAGTTTAAAACAGACAGATTCCAATTGGGGATTTTTTATTTTATTCATGTACCGGTGCGTCAATCGGATCAAATGAAATGAGATCCAATTGATTTTGATGTCTACTTTTTAATTTTTTTAATCTACATTAGCTCTTTCTTCATTTGTTTCTTGCTGTTACAGCTAATGAAGATTGAATCTAAAAGACTCAGCAGATGAATTACAGAGTATTTGAACTAAAACCTGGTCAACTGCTTGGAAGACAGCTATGCTCACAAGTATACCACCAACACTCACGTTATTCACTGTGGCATGGCACCATCGACCTGTCAATCCAAATCCTCACCGTCATTACTGGCGACTGCAATAAAAATGCCTTTGATAAAACGGCTCGTTGGTCTAGGGGTATGATTCTTGTTTCGGGTGCGAGAGGTCCTGGGTTCAAATCCCGGACGAGCCCATGTGTAGAGCCTTTAACAATCTGAAAGAGGCGGTTCTTGGGCAACAGTTTGGAGTGCAGACCAAGGTGGATGAGTGATAAAGGCAATGGATTGCTAATCCATTGTGCTCTGCACTCGTGGGTTCAGCATCGCACAGCATTTATTCATTTCTTCCTTGGTTAAAAAATCTATCATTTTAACCGGTACATAGATTACCTTCAGACGAGTGTCGTGACCCTTGTGGGGGTCGTAGAGCAAAACTGAGATGGTCAAACAATTTTGTAGGTCAAACCGTTCGGAAGCTACAGCCATTTGTATGAGAAGACTGATTTTCGGGATGTGTCATGTTTTGACAAACATTGTTCTCGCTCTGCCGCATTTCACCAAAGATGCAGAGGTGTGACATCAGCAGTTATGAAGGTTTGAGAAGCATCCAGTGCAAAAAAAGTGACATTTCTAGTTTAAAACAGACAGATTCCAATGGGGATTTTTTATTTTATTCATGTACCGGTGCGTCAATCGGATCAAATGAAATGAGATCCAATTGATTTTGATGTCTACTTTTTAATTTTTTTAATCTACATTAGCTCTTTCTTCATTTGTTTCTTGCTGTTACAGCTAATGAAGATTGAATCTGAAAGACTCAGCAGATGAATTACAGAGTATTTGAACTAAAACCTGGTCAACTGCTTGGAAGACAGCTATGCTCACAAGTATACCACCAACACTCACGTTATTCACTGTGGCCTGGCACCATCGACCTGTCAATCCAAATCCTCACCGTCATTACTGGCGACTGCAATAAAAATGCCTTTGATAAAACGGCTCGTTGGTCTAGGGGTATGATTCTTGCTTCGGGTGCGAGAGGTCCCGGGTTCAAATCCCGAACGAGCCCATGTGTAGAGCCTTTAACAATCTGAAAGAGGCGGTTCTTGGGCAACAGTTTGGAGTGCAGACCAAGGTGGATGAGTGATAAAGGCAATGGATTGCTAATCCATTGTGCTCTGCACTCGTGGGTTCAGCATCGCACAGCATTTATTCATTTCTTCCTTGGTTAAAAAATCTATCATTTTAACCGGTACATAGATTACCTTCAGACGAGTGTCGTGACCCTTGTGGGGGTCGTAGAGCAAAACTGAGATGGTCAAACAATTTTGTAGGTCAAACCGTTCGGAAGCTACAGCCATTTGTATGAGAAGACTGATTTTCGGGATGTGTCATGTTTTGACAAACATTGTTCTCGCTCTGCCGCATTTCACCAAAGATGCAGAGGTGTGACATCAGCGGTTATGAAGGTTTGAGAAGCATCCAGTGCAAAAAAAGTGACATTTCTAGTTTAAAACAGACAGATTCCAATGGGGATTTTTTATTTTATTCATGTACCGGTGCGTCAATCGGATCAAATGAAATGAGATCCAATTGATTTTGATGTCTACTTTTTAATTTTTTTAATCTACATTAGCTCTTTCTTCATTTGTTTCTTGCTGTTACAGCTAATGAAGATTGAATCTAAAAGACTCAGCAGATGAATTACAGAGTATTTGAACTAAAACCTGGTCAACTGCTTGGAAGACAGCTATGCTCACAAGTATACCACCAACACTCACGTTATTCACTGTGGCCTGGCACCATCGACCTGTCAATCCAAATCCTCACCGTCATTACTGGCGACTGCAATAAAAATGCTTTTGATAAAACGGCTCGTTGGTCTAGGGGTATGATTCTTGCTTCGGGTGCGAGAGGTCCTGGGTTCAAATCCCGGACGAGCCCATGTGTAGAGCCTTTAACAATCTGAAAGAGGCGGTTCTTGGGCAACAGTTTGGAGTGCAGACCAAGGTGGATGAGTGATAAAGGCAATGGATTGCTAATCCATTGTGCTCTGCACTCGTGGGTTCAGCATCGCACAGCATTTATTCATTTCTTCCTTGGTTAAAAAATCTATCATTTTAACCGGTACATAGATTACCTTCAGACGAGTGTCGTGACCCTTGTGGGGGTCGTAGAGCAAAACTGAGATGGTCAAACAATTTTGTAGGTCAAACCGTTCGGAAGCTACAGCCATTTGTATGAGAAGACTGATTTTCGGGATGTGTCATGTTTTGACAAACATTGTTCTCGCTCTGCCGCATTTCACCAAAGATGCAGAGGTGTGACATCAGCGGTTATGAAGGTTTGAGAAGCATCCAGTGCAAAAAAAGTGACATTTCTAGTTTAAAACAGACAGATTCCAATGGGGATTTTTTATTTTATTCATGTACCGGTGCGTCAATCGGATCAAATGAAATGAGATCCAATTGATTTTGATGTCTACTTTTGAATTTTTTTAATCTACATTAGCTCTTTCTTCATTTGTTTCTTGCTGTTACAGCTAATGAAGATTGAATCTGAAAGACTCAGCAGATGAATTACAGAGTATTTGAACTAAAACCTGGTCAACTGCTTGGAAGACAGCTATGCTCACAAGTATACCACCAACACTCACGTTATTCACTGTGGCCTGGCACCATCGACCTGTCAATCCAAATCCTCACCGTCATTACTGGCGACTGCAATAAAAATGACTTTGATAAAACGGCTCGTTGGTCTAGGGTTATGATTCTCGCTTCGGGTGCGAGAAGTCCCGGGTTCAAATCCCGGATGAGCCCATGTGTAGAGCCTTTAACAATCTGAAAGAGGCGGTTCTTGGGCAACAGTTTGGAGTGCAGACCAAGGTGGATGAGTGATAAAGGCAATGGATTGCTAATCCATTGTGCTCTGCACTCGTGGGTTCAGCATCGCACAGCATTTATTCATTTCTTCCTTGGTTAAAAAATCTATCATTTTAACCGGTACATAGATTACCTTCAGACGAGTGTCGTGACCCTTGTGGGGGTCGTAGAGCAAAACTGAGATGGTCAAACAATTTTGTAGGTCAAACCGTTCGGAAGCTACAGCCATTTGTATGAGAAGACTGATTTTCGGGATGTGTCATGTTTTGACAAACATTGTTCTCGCTATGCCGCATTTCACCAAAGATGCAGAGGTGTGACATCAGCGGTTATGAAGGTTTGAGAAGCATCCAGTGCAAAAAAAGTGACATTTCTAGTTTAAAACAGACAGATTCCAATGGGGATTTTTTATTTTATTCATGTACCGGTGCGTCAATCGGATCAAATGAAATGAGATCCAATTGATTTTGATGTCTACTTTTTAATTTTTTTAATCTACATTAGCTCTTTCTTCATTTGTTTCTTGCTGTTACAGCTAATGAAGATTGAATCTGAAAGACTCAGCAGATGAATTACAGAGTATTTGAACTAAAACCTGGTCAACTGCTTGGAAGACAGCTATGCTCACAAGTATACCACCAACACTCACGTTATTCACTGTGGCCTGGCACCATCGACCTGTCAATCCAAATCCTCACCGTCATTACTGGCGACTGCAATAAAAATGACTTTGATAAAACGGCTCGTTGGTCTAGGGTTATGATTCTCGCTTCGGGTGCGAGAAGTCCCGGGTTCAAATCCCGGATGAGCCCATGTGTAGAGCCTTTAACAATCTGAAAGAGGCGGTTCTTGGGCAACAGTTTGGAGTGCAGACCAAGGTGGATGAGTGATAAAGGCAATGGATTGCTAATCCATTGTGCTCTGCACTCGTGGGTTCAGCATCGCACAGCATTTATTCATTTCTTCCTTGGTTAAAAAATCTATCATTTTAACCGGTACATAGATTACCTTCAGACGAGTGTCGTGACCCTTGTGGGGGTCGTAGAGCAAAACTGAGATGGTCAAACAATTTTGTAGGTCAAACCGTTCGGAAGCTACAGCCATTTGTATGAGAAGACTGATTTTCGGGATGTGTCATGTTTTGACAAACATTGTTCTCGCTATGCCGCATTTCACCAAAGATGCAGAGGTGTGACATCAGCGGTTATGAAGGTTTGAGAAGCATCCAGTGCAAAAAAAGTGACATTTCTAGTTTAAAACAGACAGATTCCAATGGGGATTTTTTATTTTATTCATGTACCGGTGCGTCAATCGGATCAAATGAAATGAGATCCAATTGATTTTGATGTCTACTTTTTAATTTTTTTAATCTACATTAGCTCTTTCTTCATTTGTTTCTTGCTGTTACAGCTAATGAAGATTGAATCTGAAAGACTCAGCAGATGAATTACAGAGTATTTGAACTAAAACCTGGTCAACTGCTTGGAAGACAGCTATGCTCACAAGTATACCACCAACACTCACGTTATTCACTGTGGCCTGGCACCATCGACCTGTCAATCCAAATCCTCACCGTCATTACTGGCGACTGCAATAAAAATGACTTTGATAAAACGGCTCGTTGGTCTAGGGTTATGATTCTCGCTTCGGGTGCGAGAAGTCCCGGGTTCAAATCCCGGATGAGCCCATGTGTAGAGCCTTTAACAATCTGAAAGAGGCGGTTCTTGGGCAACAGTTTGGAGTGCAGACCAAGGTGGATGAGTGATAAAGGCAATGGATTGCTAATCCATTGTGCTCTGCACTCGTGGGTTCAGCATCGCACAGCATTTATTCATTTCTTCCTTGGTTAAAAAATCTATCATTTTAACCGGTACATAGATTACCTTCAGACGAGTGTCGTGACCCTTGTGGGGGTCGTAGAGCAAAACTGAGATGGTCAAACAATTTTGTAGGTCAAACCGTTCGGAAGCTACAGCCATTTGTATGAGAAGACTGATTTTCGGGATGTGTCATGTTTTGACAAACATTGTTCTCGCTATGCCGCATTTCACCAAAGATGCAGAGGTGTGACATCAGCGGTTATGAAGGTTTGAGAAGCATCCAGTGCAAAAAAAGTGACATTTCTAGTTTAAAACAGACAGATTCCAATGGGGATTTTTTATTTTATTCATGTACCGGTGCGTCAATCGGATCAAATGAAATGAGATCCAATTGATTTTGATGTCTACTTTTTAATTTTTTTAATCTACATTAGCTCTTTCTTCATTTGTTTCTTGCTGTTACAGCTAATGAAGATTGAATCTGAAAGACTCAGCAGATGAATTACAGAGTATTTGAACTAAAACCTGGTCAACTGCTTGGAAGACAGCTATGCTCACAAGTATACCACCAACACTCACGTTATTCACTGTGGCCTGGCACCTTCGACCTGTCAATCCAAATCCTCACCGTCATTACTGGCGACTGCAATAAAAATGCCTTTGATAAAACGGCTCGTTGGTCTAGGGGTATGATTCTCGCTTCGGGTGCGAGAGGTCCTGGGTTCAAATCCCGGACGAGCCCATGTGTAGAGCCTTTAACAATCTGAAAGAGGCGGTTCTTGGGCAACAGTTTGGAGTGCAGACCGAGGTGGATGAGTGATAAAGGCAATGGATTGCTAATCCATTGTGCTCTGCACTCTTGGGTTCAGCATCGCACAGCATTTATTAATTTCTTCCTTGGTTAAAAAATCTGTCATTTTAACCGGTACATAGATTACCTTCAGACGAGTGTCGTGACCCTTGTGGGGGTCGTAGAGCAAAACTGAGATGGTCAAACAATTTTGTAGGTCAAACCGTTCGGAAGCTACAGCCATTTGTATGAGAAGACTGATTTTCGGGATGTGTCATGTTTTGACAAACATTGTTCTCGCTCTGCCGCATTTCACCAAAGATGCAGAGGTGTGACATCAGCGGTTATGAAGGTTTGAGAAGCATCCAGTGCAAAAAAAGTGACATTTCTAGTTTAAAACAGACAGATTCCAATGGGGATTTTTTATTTTATTCATGTACCGGTGCGTCAATCGGATCAAATGAAATGAGATCCAATTGATTTTGATGTCTACTTTTTAATTTTTTTAATCTACATTAGCTCTTTCTTCATTTGTTTCTTGCTGTTACAGCTAATGAAGATTGAATCTGAAAGACTCAGCAGATGAATTACAGAGTATTTGAACTAAAACCTGGTCAACTGCTTGGAAGACAGCTATGCTCACAAGTATACCACCAACACTCACGTTATTCACTGTGGCCTGGCACCATCGACCTGTCAATCCAAATCCTCACCGTCATTACTGGCGACTGCAATAAAAATGCCTTTGGTAAAACGGCTCGTTGGTCTAGGGGTATGATTCTCGCTTCGGGTGCGAGAGGTCCTGGGTTCAAATCCCGGACGAGCCCATGTGTAGAGCCTTTAACAATCTGAAAGAGGCGGTTCTTGGGCAACAGTTTGGAGTGCAGACCGAGGTGGATGAGTGATAAACGCAATGGATTACTAATCCATTGTGCTCTGCACTCGTGGGTTCAGCATCGCACAGCATTTATTAATTTCTTCCTTGGTTAAAAAATCTGTCATTTTAACCGGTACATAGATTACCTTCAGACGAGTGTCGTGACCCTTGTGGGGGTCGTAGAGCAAAACTGAGATGGTCAAACAATTTTGTAGGTCAAACCGTTCGGAAGCTACAGCCATTTGTATGAGAAGACTGATTTTCGGGATGTGTCATGTTTTGACAAACATTGTTCTCGCTCTGCCGCATTTCACCAAAGATGCAGAGGTGTGACATCAGCGGTTATGAAGGTTTGAGAAGCATCCAGTGCAAAAAAAGTGACATTTCTAGTTTAAAACAGACAGATTCCAATGGGGATTTTTTATTTTATTCATGTACCGGTGCGTCAATCGGATCAAATGAAATGAGATCCAATTGATTTTGATGTCTACTTTTGAATTTTTTTTATCTACATTAGCTCTTTCTTCATTTGTTTCTTGCTGTTACAGCTGATGAAGATTGAATCTGAAAGACTCAGCAGATGAATTACAGAGTATTTGAACTAAAACCTGGTCAACTGCTTGGAAGACAGCTATGCTCACAAGTATACCACCAACACTCACGTTATTCACTGTGGCCTGGCACCATCGACTGCAATAAAAATGCCTTTGATAAAACGGCTCGTTGGTCTAGGGGTATGATTCTCGCTTCGGACGAGCCCATGTGTAGAGCCTTTACCAATCTGAAAGAGGCGGTTCTTGGGCAACAGTTTGGAGTGCAGACCAAGGTGGATGAGTGATAAAGGCAATGGATTGCTAATCCATTGTGCTCTGCACTCGTGGGTTCAGCATCGCACAGCATTTATTAATTTCTTCCTTGGTTAAAAAATCTGTCATTTTAACCGGTACATAGATTACCTTCAGACGAGTGGCGTGACCCTTGTGGGGGTCGTAGAGCAAAACTGAGAACGACATTGTGTTTGTGAGAGTCTCCCCTTTCCATGGAATGGTCAAACAATTTTGTAGGTCAAACCGTTCGGAAGCTACAGCCATTTGTATGAGAAGACTGATTTTCGGGATGTGTCATGTTTTGACAAACATTGTTCTCGCTCTGCCGCATTTCACCAAAGATGCAGAGGTGTGACATCAGCGGTTATGAAGGTTTGAGAAGCATCCAGTGCAAAAAAAGTGACATTTCTAGTTTAAAACAGACAGATTCCAATGGGGATTTTTTATTTTATTCATGTACCGGTGCGTCAATCGGATCAAATGAAATGAGATCCAATTGATTTTGATGTCTACTTTTGAATTTTTTTAATCTACATTAGCTCTTTCTTCATTTGTTTCTTGCTGTTACAGCTAATGAAGATTGAATCTGAAAGACTCAGCAGATGAATTACAGAGTATTTGAACTAAAACCTGGTCAACTGCTTGGAAGACAGCTATGCTCACAAGTATACCACCAACACTCACGTTATTCACTGTGGCCTGGCACCATCGACCTGTCAATCCAAATCCTCACCGTCATTACTGGCGACTGCAATAAAAATGACTTTGATAAAACGGCTCGTTGGTCTAGGGGTATGATTCTCGCTTCGGGTGCGAGAGGTCCCGGGTTCAAATCCCGGACGAGCCCATGTGTAGAGCCTTTACCAATCTGAAAGAGGCGGTTCTTGGGCAACAGTTTGGAGTGCAGACCAAGGTGGATGAGTGATAAAGGCAATGGATTGCTAATCCATTGTGCTCTGCACTCGTGGGTTCAGCATCGCACAGCATTTATTCATTTCTTCCTTGGTCAAAAAATCTGTCATTTTAACCGGTACATAGATTACCTTCAGACGAGTGTCGTGACCCTTGTGGGGGTCGTAGAGCAAAACTGAGATGGTCAAACAATTTTGTAGGTCAAACCGTTCGGAAGCTACAGCCATTTGTATGAGAAGACTGATTTTCGGGATGTGTCATGTTTTGACAAACATTGTTCTCGCTCTGCCGCATTTCACCAAAGATGCAGAGGTGTGACATCAGCGGTTATGAAGGTTTGAGAAGCATCCAGTGCAAAAAAAGTGACATTTCTAGTTTAAAACAGACAGATTCCAATGGGGATTTTTTATTTTATTCATGTACCGGTGCGTCAATCGGATCAAATGAAATGAGATCCAATTGATTTTGATGTCTACTTTTTAATTTTTTTAATCTACATTAGCTCTTTCTTCATTTGTTTCTTGCTGTTACAGCTAATGAAGATTGAATCTAAAAGACTCAGCAGATGAATTACAGAGTATTTGAACTAAAACCTGGTCAACTGCTTGGAAGACAGCTATGCTCACAAGTATACCACCAACACTCACGTTATTCACTGTGGCCTGGCACCATCGACCTGTCAATCCAAATCCTCACCGTCATTACTGGCGACTGCAATAAAAATGCCTTTGATAAAACGGCTCGTTGGTCTAGGGGTATGATTCTTGCTTCGGGTGCGAGAGGTCCTGGGTTCAAATCCCGGACGAGCCCATGTGTAGAGCCTTTAACAATCTGAAAGAGGCGGTTCTTGGGCAACAGTTTGGAGTGCAGACCAAGGTGGATGAGTGATAAAGGCAATGGATTGCTAATCCATTGTGCTCTGCACTCGTGGGTTCAGCATCGCACAGCATTTATTCATTTCTTCCTTGGTTAAAAAATCTATCATTTTAACCGGTACATAGATTACCTTCAGACGAGTGTCGTGACCCTTGTGGGGGTCGTAGAGCAAAACTGAGATGGTCAAACAATTTTGTAGGTCAAACCGTTCGGAAGCTACAGCCATTTGTATGAGAAGACTGATTTTCGGGATGTGTCATGTTTTGACAAACATTGTTCTCGCTCTGCCGCATTTCACCAAAGATGCAGAGGTGTGACATCAGCGGTTATGAAGGTTTGAGAAGCATCCAGTGCAAAAAAAGTGACATTTCTAGTTTAAAACAGACAGATTCCAATGGGGATTTTTTATTTTATTCATGTACCGGTGCGTCAATCGGATCAAATGAAATGAGATCCAATTGATTTTGATGTCTACTTTTGAATTTTTTTAATCTACATTAGCTCTTTCTTCATTTGTTTCTTGCTGTTACAGCTAATGAAGATTGAATCTGAAAGACTCAGCAGATGAATTACAGAGTATTTGAACTAAAACCTGGTCGACTGCTTGGAAGACAGCTATGCTCACAAGTATACCACCAACACTCACGTTATTCACTGTGGCCTGGCACCATCGACCTGTCAATCCAAATCCTCACCGTCATTACTGGCGACTGCAATAAAAATGCCTTTGATAAAACTGCTCGTTGGTCTAGGGGTATGATTCTCGCTTCGGGTGCGAGAGGTCCCGGGTTCAAATACCGGACGAGCCCATGTGTAGAGCCTTTAACAATCTGAAAGAGGTGGTTCTTGGGCAACAGTTTGGAGTGCAGACCAAGGTGGATGAGTGATAAAGGCAATGGATTGCTAATCCATTGTGCTCTGCACTCGTGGGTTCAGCATCGCACAGCATTTATTCATTTCTTCCTTGGTTAAAAAATCTGTCATTTTAACCGGTACATAGATTACCTTCAGACGAGTGTCGTGACCCTTGTGGGGGTCGTAGAGCAAAACTGAGATGGTCAAACAATTTTGTAGGTCAAACCGTTCGGAAGCTACAGCCATTTGTATGAGAAGACTGATTTTCGGGATGTGTCATGTTTTGACAAACATTGTTCTCGCTCTGCCGCATTTCACCAAAGATGCAGAGGTGTGACATCAGCGGTTATGAAGGTTTGAGAAGCATCCAGTGCAAAAAAAGTGACATTTCTAGTTTAAAACAGACAGATTCCAATGGGGATTTTTTATTTTATTTATGTACCGGTGCGTCAATCGGATCAAATGAAATGAGATCCAATTGATTTTGATGTCTACTTTTTAATTTTTTTAATCTACATTAGCTCTTTCTTCATTTGTTTCTTGCTGTTACAGCTAATGAAGATTGAATCTGAAAGACTCAGCAGATGAATTACAGAGTATTTGAACTAAAACCTGGTCGACTGCTTGGAAGACAGCTATGCTCACAAGTATACCACCAACACTCACGTTATTCACTGTGGCCTGGCACCATCGACCTGTCAATCCAAATCCTCACCGTCATTACTGGCGACTGCAATAAAAATGCCTTTGATAAAACGGCTCGTTGGTCTAGGGGTATGATTCTCGCTTCGGGTGCGAGAGGTCCCGGTTTCAAATCCCGGACGAGCCCATGTGTAGAGCCTTTAACAATCTGAAAGAGGCGGTTCTTGGGCAACAGTTTGGAGTGCAGACCAAGGTGGATGAGTGATAAAGGCAATGGATTGCTAATCCATTGTGCTCTGCACTCGTGGGTTCAGCATCGCACAGCATTTATTAATTTCTTCCTTGGTTAAAAAATCTGTCATTTTAACCGGTACATAGATTACCTTCAGACGAGTGTCGTGACCCTTGTGGGGGTCGTAGAGCAAAACTGAGATAGTCAAACAATTTTGTAGGTCAAACCGTTCGGAAGCTACAGCCATTTGTATGAGAAGACTGATTTTCGGGATGTGTCATGTTTTGACAAACATTGTTCTCGCTCTGCCGCATTTCACCAAAGATGCAGAGGTGTGACATCAGCGGTTATGAAGGTTTGAGAAGCATCCAGTGCAAAAAAAGTGACATTTCTAGTTTAAAACAGACAGATTCCAATGGGGATTTTTTATTTTATTCATGTACCGGTGCGTCAATCGGATCAAATGAAATGAGATCCAATTGATTTTGATGTCTACTTTTTAATTTTTTTAATCTACATTAGCTCTTTCTTCATTTGTTTCTTGCTGTTACAGCTAATGAAGATTGAATCTGAAAGACTCAGCAGATGAATTACAGAGTATTTGAACTAAAACCTGGTCAACTGCTTGGAAGACAGCTATGCTCACAAGTATACCACCAACACTCACGTTATTCACTGTGGCCTGGCACCATCGACTGCAATAAAAATGCCTTTGATAAAACGGCTCGTTGGTCTAGGGGTATGATTCTCGCTTCGGGTGCGAGAGGTCCCGGGTTCAAATCCCGGACGAGCCCATGTGTAGAGCCTTTACCAATCTGAAAGAGGCGGTTCTTGGGCAACAGTTTGGAGTGCAGACCAAGGTGGATGAGTGATAAAGGCAATGGATTGCTAATCCATTGTGCTCTGCACTTGTGGGTTCAGCATCGCACAGCATTTATTCATTTCTTCCTTGGTTAAAAAATCTATCATTTTAACCGGTACATAGATTACCTTCAGACGAGTGTCGTGACCCTTGTGGGGGTCGTAGAGCAAAACTGAGATGGTCAAACCGTTCGGAAGCTACAGCCATTTGTATGAGAAGACTGATTTTCGGGATGTGTCATGTTTTGACAAACATTGTTCTCGCTCTGCCGCATTTCACCAAAGATGCAGAGGTGTGACATCAGCGGTTATGAAGGTTTGAGAAGCATCCAGTGCAAAAAAAGTGACATTTCTAGTTTAAAACAGACAGATTCCAATGGGGATTTTTTATTTTATTCATGTACCGGTGCGTCAATCGGATCAAATGAAATGAGATCCAATTGATTTTGATGTCTACTTTTTAATTTTTTTAATCTACATTAGCTCTTTCTTCATTTGTTTCTTGCTGTTACAGCTAATGAAGATTGAATCTGAAAGACTCAGCAGATGAATTACAGAGTATTTGAACTAAAACCTGGTCAACTGCTTGGAAGACAGCTATGCTCACAAGTATACCACCAACACTCACGTTATTCACTGTGGCCTGGCACCATCGACCTGTCAATCCAAATCCTCACCGTCATTACTGGCGACTGCAATAAAAATGCCTTTGATAAAACGGCTCGTTGGTCTAGGGGTATGATTCTCGCTTCGGGTGCGAGAGGTCCCGGGTTCAAATCCCGGGCGAGCCCATGTGTAGAGCCTTTAACAATCTGAAAGAGGCGGTTCTTGGGCAACAGTTTGGAGTGCAGACCAAGGTGGATGAGTGATAAAGGCAATGGATTGCTAATCCATTGTGCTCTGCACTCGTGGGTTCAGCATCGCACAGCATATATTCATTTCTTCCTTGGTTAAAAAATCTGTCATTTTAACCGGTACATAGATTACCTTCAGACGAGTGTCGTGACCCTTGTGGGGGTCGTAGAGCAAAACTGAGATGGTCAAACAAGTTTGTAGGTCAAACCGTTCGGAAGCTACAGCCATTTGTATGAGAAGACTGATTTTCGGGATGTGTCATGTTTTGACAAACATTGTTCTCGCTCTGCCGCATTTCACCAAAGATGCAGAGGTGTGACATCAGCGGTTATGAAGGTTTGAGAAGCATCCAGTGCAAAAAAAGTGACATTTCTAGTTTAAAACAGACAGATTCCAATGGGGATTTTTTATTTTATTCATGTACCGGTGCGTCAATCGGATCAAATGAAATGAGATCCAATTGATTTTGATGTCTACTTTTTAATTTTTTTAATCTACATTCGCTCTTTCTTCATTTGTTTCTTGCTGTTACAGCTAATGAAGATTGAATCTGATGAATTACAGAGTATTTGAACTAAAACCTGGTCAACTGCTTGGAAGACAGCTATGCTCACAAGTATACCACCAACACTCACGTTATTCACTGTGGCCTGGCACCATCGACCTGTCAATCCAAATCCTCACCGTCATTACTGGCGACTGCAATAAAAATGCCTTTAATGCCGTTCAAATCCCGGACGAGCCCATGTGTAGAGCCTTTAACAATCTGAAAGAGGCGGTTCTTGGGCAACAGTTTGGAGTGCAGACCAAGGTGGATGAGTGATAAAGGCAATGGATTGCTAATCCATTGTGCTCTGCACTCGTGGGTTCAGCATCGCACAGCATTTATTCATTTCTTCCTTGGTTAAAAAATCTGTCATTTTAACCGGTACATAGATTACCTTCAGACGAGTGTCGTGACCCTTGTGGGGGTCGTAGAGCAAAACTGAGATAGTCAAACAATTTTGTAGGTCAAACCGTTCGGAAGCTACAGCCATTTGTATGAGAAGACTGATTTTCGGGATGTGTCATGTTTTGACAAACATTGTTCTCGCTCTGCCGCATTTCACCAAAGATGCAGAGGTGTGACATCAGCGGTTATGAAGGTTTGAGAAGCATCCAGTGCAAAAAAAGTGACATTTCTAGTTTAAAACAGACAGATTCCAATGGGGATTTTTTATTTTATTCATGTACCGGTGCGTCAATCGGATCAAATGAAATGAGATCCAATTGATTTTGATGTCTACTTTTTAATTTTTTTAATCTACATTAGCTCTTTCTTCATTTGTTTCTTGCTGTTACAGCTAATGAAGATTGAATCTGAAAGACTCAGCAGATGAATTACAGAGTATTTGAACTAAAACCTGGTCGACTGCTTGGAAGACAGCTATGCTCACAAGTATACCACCAACACTCACGTTATTCACTGTGGCCTGGCACCATCGACCTGTCAATCCAAATCCTCACCGTCATTACTGGCGACTGCAATTAAAATGCCTTTGATAAAACGGCTCGTTGGTCTAGGGGTATGATTCTCGCTTCGGGTGCGAGAGGTCCCGGGTTCAAATCCCGGACGAGCCCATGTGTAGAGCCTTTAACAATCTGAAAGAGGCGGTTCTTGGGCAACAGTTTGGAGTGCAGACCAAGGTGGATGAGTGATAAAGGCAATGGATTGCTAATCCATTGTGCTCTGCACTCGTGGGTTCAGCATCGCACAGCATTTATTAATTTCTTCCTTGGTTAAAAAATCTGTCATTTTAACCGGTACATAGATTACCTTCAGACGAGTGTCGTGACCCTTGTGGGGGTCGTAGAGCAAAACTGAGATAGTCAAACAATTTTGTAGGTCAAACCGTTCGGAAGCTACAGCCATTTGTATGAGAAGACTGATTTTCGGGATGTGTCATGTTTTGACAAACATTGTTCTCGCTCTGCCGCATTTCACCAAAGATGCAGAGGTGTGACATCAGCGGTTATGAAGGTTTGAGAAGCATCCAGTGCAAAAAAAGTGACATTTCTAGTTTAAAACAGACAGATTCCAATGGGGATTTTTTATTTTATTCATGTACCGGTGCGTCAATCGGATCAAATGAAATGAGATCCAATTGATTTTGATGTCTACTTTTTAATTTTTTTAATCTACATTAGCTCTTTCTTCATTTGTTTCTTGCTGTTACAGCTAATGAAGATTGAATCTGAAAGACTCAGCAGATGAATTACAGAGTATTTGAACTAAAACCTGGTCAACTACTTGGAAGACAGCTATGCTCACAAGTATACCACCAACACTCACGTTATTCACTGTGGCCTGGCACCATGGACTGCAATAAAAATGCCTTTGATAAAACGGCTCGTTGGTCTAGGGGTATGATTCTCGCTTCGGGTGCGAGAGGTCCCGGGTTCAAATCCCGGACGAGCCAATGTGTAGAGCCTTTACCAATCTGAAAGAGGCGGTTCTTGGGCAACAGTTTGGAGTGCATACCAAGGTGGATGAGTGATAAAGGCAATGGATTGCTAATCCATTGTGCTCTGCACTTGTGGGTTCAGCATTTATTCATTTCTTCCTTGGTTAAAAAATCTATCATTTTAACCGGTACATAGATTACCTTCAGACGAGTGTCGTGACCCTTGTGGGGGTCGTAGAGCAAAACTGAGATGGTCAAACCGTTCGGAAGCTACAGCCATTTGTATGAGAAGACTGATTTTCGGGATGTGTCATGTTTTGACAAACATTGTTCTCGCTCTGCCGCATTTCACCAAAGATGCAGAGGTGTGACATCAGCGGTTATGAAGGTTTGAGAAGCATCCAGTGCAAAAAAAGTGACATTTCTAGTTTAAAACAGACAGATTCCAATGGGGATTTTTTATTTTATTCATGTACCGGTGCGTCAATCGGATCAAATGAAATGAGATCCAATTGATTTTGATGTCTACTTTTTAATTTTTTTAATCTACATTAGCTCTTTCTTCATTTGTTTCTTGCTGTTACAGCTAATGAAGATTGAATCTGAAAGACTCAGCAGATGAATTACAGAGTATTTGAACTAAAACCTGGTCAACTGCTTGGAAGACAGCTATGCTCACAAGTATACCACCAACACTCACGTTATTCACTGTGGCCTGGCACCATCGACCTGTCAATCCAAATCCTCACCGTCATTACTGGCGACTGCAATAAAAATGCCTTTGATAAAACGGCTCGTTGGTCTAGGGGTATGATTCTCGCTTTGGGTGCGAGAGGTCCCGGGTTCAAATCCCGGACGAGCCCATGTGTAGAGCCTTTAACAATCTGAAAGAGGCGGTTCTTGGGCAACAGTTTGGAGTGCAGACCAAGGTGGATGAGTGATAAAGGCAATGGATTGCTAATCCATTGTGCTCTGCACTCGTGGGTTCAGCATCGCACAGCATTTATTAATTTCTTCCTTGGTTAAAAAATCTGTCATTTTAACCGGTACATAGATTACCTTCAGATGAGTGTCGTGACCCTTGTGGGGGTCGTAGAGCAAAACTGAGATAGTCAAACAATTTTGTAGGTCAAACCGTTCGGAAGCTACAGCCATTTGTATGAGAAGACTGATTTTCGGGATGTGTCATGTTTTGACAAACATTGTTCTCGCTCTGCCGCATTTCACCAAAGATGCAGAGGTGTGACATCAGCGGTTATGAAGGTTTGAGAAGCATCCAGTGCAAAAAAAGTGACATTTCTAGTTTAAAACAGACAGATTCCAATGGGGATTTTTTATTTTATTCATGTACCGGTGCGTCAATCGGATCAAATGAAATGAGATCCAATTGATTTTGATGTCTACTTTTTAATTTTTTTAATCTACATTAGCTCTTTCTTCATTTGTTTCTTGCTGTTACAGCTAATGAAGATTGAATCTGAAAGACTCAGCAGATGAATTACAGAGTATTTGAACTAAAACCTGGTCAACTGCTTGGAAGACAGCTATGCTCACAAGTATACCACCAACACTCACGTTATTCACTGTGGCCTGGCACCATCGACTGCAATAAAAATGCCTTTGATAAAACGGCTCGTTGGTCTAGGGGTATGATTCTCGCTTCGGGTGCGAGAGGTCCCGGGATCAAATCCCGGACGAGCCCATGTGTAGAGCCTTTAACAATCTGAAAGAGGCGGTTCTTGGGCAACAGTTTGGAGTGCAGACCAAGGTGGATGAGTGATAAAGGCAATGGATTGCTAATCCATTGTGCTCTGCACTTGTGGGTTCAGCATCGCACAGCATTTATTCATTTCTTCCTTGGTTAAAAAATCTATCATTTTAACCGGTACATAGATTACCTTCAGACGAGTGTCGTGACCCTTGTGGGGGTCGTAGAGCAAAACTGAGATGGTCAAACCGTTCGGAAGCTACATCCATTTGTATGAGAAGACTGATTTTCGGGATGTGTCATGTTTTGACAAACATTGTTCTCGCTCTGCCGCATTTCACCAAAGATGCAGAGGTGTGACATCAGCGGTTATGAAGGTTTGAGAAGCATCCAGTGCAAAAAAAGTGACATTTCTAGTTTAAAACAGACAGATTCCAATGGGGATTTTTTATTTTATTCATGTACCGGTGCGTCAATCGGATCAAATGAAATGAGATCCAATTGATTTTGATGTCTACTTTTTAATTTTTTTAATCTACATTAGCTCTTTCTTCATTTGTTTCTTGCTGTTACAGCTAATGAAGATTGAATCTGAAAGACTCAGCAGATGAATTACAGAGTATTTGAACTAAAACCTGGTCAACTGCTTGGAAGACAGCTATGCTCACAAGTATACCACCAACACTCACGTTATTCACTGTGGCCTGGCACCATCGACCTGTCAATCCAAATCCTCACCGTCATTACTGGCGACTGCAATAAAAATGCCTTTGATAAAACGGCTCGTTGGTCTAGGGGTATGATTCTCGCTTCGGGTGCGAGAGGTCCCGGGTTCAAATCCCGGGCGAGCCCATGTGTAGAGCCTTTAACAATCTGAAAGAGGCGGTTCTTGGGCAACAGTTTGGAGTGCAGACCAAGGTGGATGAGTGATAAAGGCAATGGATTGCTAATCCATTGTGCTCTGCACTCGTGGGTTCAGCATCGCACAGCATATATTCATTTCTTCCTTGGTTAAAAAATCTGTCATTTTAACCGGTACATAGATTACCTTCAGACGAGTGTCGTGACCCTTGTGGGGGTCGTAGAGCAAAACTGAGATGGTCAAACAAGTTTGTAGGTCAAACCGTTCGGAAGCTACAGCCATTTGTATGAGAAGACTGATTTTCGGGATGTGTCATGTTTTGACAAACATTGTTCTCGCTCTGCCGCATTTCACCAAAGATGCAGAGGTGTGACATCAGCGGTTATGAAGGTTTGAGAAGCATCCAGTGCAAAAAAAGTGACATTTCTAGTTTAAAACAGACAGATTCCAATGGGGATTTTTTATTTTATTCATGTACCGGTGCGTCAATCGGATCAAATGAAATGAGATCCAATTGATTTTGATGTCTACTTTTTAATTTTTTAATCTACATTAGCTCTTTCTTCATTTGTTTCTTGCTGTTACAGCTAATGAAGATTGAATCTGAAAGACTCAGCAGATGAATTACAGAGTATTTGAACTAAAACCTGGTCAACTGCTTGGAAGACAGCTATGCTCACAAGTATACCACCAACACTCACGTTATTCACTGTGGCCTGGCACCATCGACCTGTCAATCCAAATCCTCACCGTCATTACTGGCGACTGCAATAAAAATGCCTTTGATAAAACGGCTCGTTGGTCTAGGGGTATGATTCTCGCTTCGGGTGCGAGAGGTCCCGGGTTCAAATCCTGGACGAGCCCATGTGTAGAGCCTTTACCAATCTGAAAGAGGTGGTTCTTGGGCAACAGTTTGGAGTGCAGACCAAGGTGGATGAGTGATAAAGGCAATGGATTGCTGATCTATTGTGCTCTGCACTCGTGGGTTCAGCATCGCACAGCATTTATTCATTTCTTCCTTGGTTAAAAAATCTGTCATTTTAACCGGTACATAGATTACCTTCAGACGAGTGTCGTGACCCTTGTGGGGGTCGTAGAGCAAAACTGAGATGGTCAAACAATTTTGTAGGTCAAACCGTTCGGAAGCTACAGCCATTTGTATGAGAAGACTGATTTTCGGGATGTGTCATGTTTTGACAAACATTGTTCTCGCTCTGCCGCATTTCTAAAGATGCAGAGGTGTGACATCAGCGGTTATGAAGGTTTGAGAAGCATCCAGTGCAAAAAAAGTGACATTTCTAGTTTAAAACAGACAGATTCCAATGGGGATTTTTTATTTTATTCATGTACCGGTGCGTCAATCGGATCAAATGAAATGAGATCCAATTGATTTTGATGTCTACTTTTGAATTTTTTTAATCTACATTAGCTCTTTCTTCATTTGTTTCTTGCTGTTACAGCTAATGAAGATTGAATCTGATGAATTACAGAGTATTTGAACTAAAACCTGGTCAACTGCTTGGAAGACAGCTATGCTCACAAGTATACCACCAACACTCACGTTATTCACTGTGGCCTGGCACCATCGACCTGTCAATCCAAATCCTCACCGTCATTACTGGCGACTGCAATAAAAATGCCTTTGATAAAACGGCTCGTTGGTCTAGGGGTATGATTCTCGCTTCGGGTGCGAGAGGTCCCGGGTTCAAATCCCGGACGAGCCCATGTGTAGAGCCTTTAACAATCTGAAAGAGGTGGTTCTTGGGCAACAGTTTGGAGTGCAGACCAAGGTGGATGAGTGATAAAGGCAATGGATTGCTAATCCATTGTGCTCTGCACTCGTGGGTTCAGCATCGCACAGCATTTATTCATTTCTTCCTTGGTTAAAAAATCTATCATTTTAACCGGTACATAGATTACCTTCAGACGAGTGTCGTGACCCTTGTGGGGGTCGTAGAGCAAAACTGAGATGGTCAAACAATTTTGTAGGTCAAACCGTTCGGAAGCTACAGCCATTTGTATGAGAAGACTGATTTTCGGGATGTGTCATGTTTTGACAAACATTGTTCTCGCTCTGCCGCATTTCACCAAAGATGCAGAGGTGTGACATCAGCGGTTATGAAGGTTTGAGAAGCAGCCAGTGCAAAAAAAGTGACATTTCTAGTTTAAAACAGACAGATTCCAATGGGGATTTTTTATTTTATTCATGTACCGGTGTGTCAATCGGATCAAATGAAATGAGATCCAATTGATTTTCATGTCCACTTTTTAATTTTTTTAATCTCCATTAGCTCTTTCTTCATTTGTTTCTTGCTGTTACAGCTAATGAAGATTGAATCTGATGAATTACAGAGTATTTGAACTAAAACCTGGTCAACTGCTTGGAAGACAGCTATGCTCACAAGTATACCACCAACACTCACGTTATTCACTGTGGCCTGGCACCATCGACCTGTCAATCCAAATCCTCACCGTCATTACTGGCGACTGCAATAAAAATGCCTTTGATAAAACGGCTCGTTGGTCTAGGGGTATGATTCTCGCTTCGGGTGCGAGAGGTCCCGGGTTCAAATCCCGGACGAGCCCATGTGTAGAGCCTTTACCAATCTGAAAGAGGTGGTTCTTGGTCAACAGTTTGGAGTGCAGACCAAGGTGGATGAGTGATAAAGGCAATGGATTGCTAATCCATTGTGCTCTGCACTCGTGGGTTCAGCATTGCACAGCATTTATTCATTTCTTCCTTGGTTAAAAAATCTGTCATTTTAACCGGTACATAGATTACCTTCAGACGAGTGTCGTGACCCTTGTGGGGGTCGTAGAGCAAAACTGAGATGGTCAAACAATTTTGTAGGTCAAACCGTTCGGAAGCTACAGCCATTTGTATGAGAAGACTGATTTTCGGGATGTGTCATGTTTTGACAAACATTGTTCTCGCTCTGCCGCATTTCACCAAAGATGCAGAGGTGGGACATCAGCGGTTATGAAGGTTTGAGAAGCATCCAGTGCAAAAAAAGTGACATTTCTAGTTTAAAACAGACAGATTCCAATGGGGATTTTTTATTTTATTCATGTACCGGTGCGTCAATCGGATCAAATGAAATGAGATCCAATTGATTTTGATGTCTACTTTTTAATTTTTTTAATCTACATTAGCTCTTTCTTCATTTGTTTCTTGCTGTTACAGCTAATGAAGATTGAATCTGATGAATTACAGAGTATTTGAACTAAAACCTGGTCAACTGCTTGGAAGACAGCTATGCTCACAAGTATACCACCAACACTCACGTTATTCACTGTGGCCTGGCACCATCGACCTGTCAATCCAAATCCTCACCGTCATTACTGGCGACTGCAATAAAAATGCCTTTGATAAAACGGCTCGTTGGTCTAGGGGTATGATTCTCGCTTCGGGTGCGAGAGGTCCTGGGTTCAAATCCCGGACGAGCCCATGTGTAGAGCCTTTAACAATCTGAAAGAGGCGGTTCTTGGGCAACAGTTTGGAGTGCAGACCAAGGTGGATGAGTGATAAAGGCAATGGATTGCTAATCCATTGTGCTCTGCACTCGTGGGTCCAGCATCGCACAGCATTTATTCATTTCTTCCTTGGTTAAAAAATCTATCATTTTAACCGGTACATAGATTACCTTCAGACGAGTGTCGTGACCCTTGTGGGGGGTCGTAGAGCAAAACTGAGAACGACATTGTGTTTGTGAGTGTCTCCCCTTTCCATGGAATGGTCAAACAATTTTGTAGGTCAAACCGTTCGGAAGCTACAGCCATTTGTATGAGAAGACTGATTTTCGGGATGTGTCATGTTTTGACAAACATTGTTCTCGCTCTGCCGCATTTCACCAAAGATGCAGAGGTGTGACATCAGCGGTTATGAAGGTTTGAGAAGCAGCCAGTGCAAAAAAAGTGACATTTCTAGTTTAAAACAGACAGATTCCAATGGGGATTTTTTATTTTATTCATGTACCGGTGCGTCAATCGGATCAAATGAAATGAGATCCAATTGATTTTGATGTCTACTTTTTAATTTTTTTAATCTACATTAGCTCTTTCTTCATTTGTTTCTTGCTGTTACAGCTAATGAAGATTGAATCTGAAAGACTCAGCAGATGAATTACAGAGTATTTGAACTAAAACCTGGTCAACTGCTTGGAAGACAGCTATGCTCACAAGTATACCACCAACACTCACGTTATTCACTGTGGCCTGGCACCATCGACCTGTCAATCCAAATCCTCACCGTCATTACTGGCGACTGCAATAAAAATGCCTTTGATAAAACGGCTCGTTGGTCTAGGGGTATGATTCTCGCTTCGGGTGCGAGAGGTCCCGGGTTCAAATCCCGGGCGAGCCCATGTGTAGAGCCTTTAACAATCTGAAAGAGGCGGTTCTTGGGCAACAGTTTGGAGTGCAGACCAAGGTGGATGAGTGATAAAGGCAATGGATTGCTAATCCATTGTGCTCTGCACTCGTGGGTTCAGCATCGCACAGCATATATTCATTTCTTCCTTGGTTAAAAAATCTGTCATTTTAACCGGTACATAGATTACCTTCAGACGAGTGTCGTGACCCTTGTGGGGGTCGTAGAGCAAAACTGAGATGGTCAAACAAGTTTGTAGGTCAAACCGTTCGGAAGCTACAGCCATTTGTATGAGAAGACTGATTTTCGGGATGTGTCATGTTTTGACAAACATTGTTCTCGCTCTGCCGCATTTCACCAAAGATGCAGAGGTGTGACATCAGCGGTTATGAAGGTTTGAGAAGCATCCAGTGCAAAAAAAGTGACATTTCTAGTTTAAAACAGACAGATTCCAATGGGGATTTTTTATTTTATTCATGTACCGGTGCGTCAATCGGATCAAATGAAATGAGATCCAATTGATTTTGATGTCTACTTTTTAATTTTTTAATCTACATTAGCTCTTTCTTCATTTGTTTCTTGCTGTTACAGCTAATGAAGATTGAATCTGAAAGACTCAGCAGATGAATTACAGAGTATTTGAACTAAAACCTGGTCAACTGCTTGGAAGACAGCTATGCTCACAAGTATACCACCAACACTCACGTTATTCACTGTGGCCTGGCACCATCGACCTGTCAATCCAAATCCTCACCGTCATTACTGGCGACTGCAATAAAAATGCCTTTGATAAAACGGCTCGTTGGTCTAGGGGTATGATTCTCGCTTCGGGTGCGAGAGGTCCCGGGTTCAAATCCTGGACGAGCCCATGTGTAGAGCCTTTACCAATCTGAAAGAGGTGGTTCTTGGGCAACAGTTTGGAGTGCAGACCAAGGTGGATGAGTGATAAAGGCAATGGATTGCTGATCTATTGTGCTCTGCACTCGTGGGTTCAGCATCGCACAGCATTTATTCATTTCTTCCTTGGTTAAAAAATCTGTCATTTTAACCGGTACATAGATTACCTTCAGACGAGTGTCGTGACCCTTGTGGGGGTCGTAGAGCAAAACTGAGATGGTCAAACAATTTTGTAGGTCAAACCGTTCGGAAGCTACAGCCATTTGTATGAGAAGACTGATTTTCGGGATGTGTCATGTTTTGACAAACATTGTTCTCGCTCTGCCGCATTTCTAAAGATGCAGAGGTGTGACATCAGCGGTTATGAAGGTTTGAGAAGCATCCAGTGCAAAAAAAGTGACATTTCTAGTTTAAAACAGACAGATTCCAATGGGGATTTTTTATTTTATTCATGTACCGGTGCGTCAATCGGATCAAATGAAATGAGATCCAATTGATTTTGATGTCTACTTTTGAATTTTTTTAATCTACATTAGCTCTTTCTTCATTTGTTTCTTGCTGTTACAGCTAATGAAGATTGAATCTGATGAATTACAGAGTATTTGAACTAAAACCTGGTCAACTGCTTGGAAGACAGCTATGCTCACAAGTATACCACCAACACTCACGTTATTCACTGTGGCCTGGCACCATCGACCTGTCAATCCAAATCCTCACCGTCATTACTGGCGACTGCAATAAAAATGCCTTTGATAAAACGGCTCGTTGGTCTAGGGGTATGATTCTCGCTTCGGGTGCGAGAGGTCCCGGGTTCAAATCCCGGACGAGCCCATGTGTAGAGCCTTTAACAATCTGAAAGAGGTGGTTCTTGGGCAACAGTTTGGAGTGCAGACCAAGGTGGATGAGTGATAAAGGCAATGGATTGCTAATCCATTGTGCTCTGCACTCGTGGGTTCAGCATCGCACAGCATTTATTCATTTCTTCCTTGGTTAAAAAATCTATCATTTTAACCGGTACATAGATTACCTTCAGACGAGTGTCGTGACCCTTGTGGGGGTCGTAGAGCAAAACTGAGATGGTCAAACAATTTTGTAGGTCAAACCGTTCGGAAGCTACAGCCATTTGTATGAGAAGACTGATTTTCGGGATGTGTCATGTTTTGACAAACATTGTTCTCGCTCTGCCGCATTTCACCAAAGATGCAGAGGTGTGACATCAGCGGTTATGAAGGTTTGAGAAGCAGCCAGTGCAAAAAAAGTGACATTTCTAGTTTAAAACAGACAGATTCCAATGGGGATTTTTTATTTTATTCATGTACCGGTGTGTCAATCGGATCAAATGAAATGAGATCCAATTGATTTTCATGTCCACTTTTTAATTTTTTTAATCTCCATTAGCTCTTTCTTCATTTGTTTCTTGCTGTTACAGCTAATGAAGATTGAATCTGATGAATTACAGAGTATTTGAACTAAAACCTGGTCAACTGCTTGGAAGACAGCTATGCTCACAAGTATACCACCAACACTCACGTTATTCACTGTGGCCTGGCACCATCGACCTGTCAATCCAAATCCTCACCGTCATTACTGGCGACTGCAATAAAAATGCCTTTGATAAAACGGCTCGTTGGTCTAGGGGTATGATTCTCGCTTCGGGTGCGAGAGGTCCCGGGTTCAAATCCCGGACGAGCCCATGTGTAGAGCCTTTACCAATCTGAAAGAGGTGGTTCTTGGTCAACAGTTTGGAGTGCAGACCAAGGTGGATGAGTGATAAAGGCAATGGATTGCTAATCCATTGTGCTCTGCACTCGTGGGTTCAGCATTGCACAGCATTTATTCATTTCTTCCTTGGTTAAAAAATCTGTCATTTTAACCGGTACATAGATTACCTTCAGACGAGTGTCGTGACCCTTGTGGGGGTCGTAGAGCAAAACTGAGATGGTCAAACAATTTTGTAGGTCAAACCGTTCGGAAGCTACAGCCATTTGTATGAGAAGACTGATTTTCGGGATGTGTCATGTTTTGACAAACATTGTTCTCGCTCTGCCGCATTTCACCAAAGATGCAGAGGTGGGACATCAGCGGTTATGAAGGTTTGAGAAGCATCCAGTGCAAAAAAAGTGACATTTCTAGTTTAAAACAGACAGATTCCAATGGGGATTTTTTATTTTATTCATGTACCGGTGCGTCAATCGGATCAAATGAAATGAGATCCAATTGATTTTGATGTCTACTTTTTAATTTTTTTAATCTACATTAGCTCTTTCTTCATTTGTTTCTTGCTGTTACAGCTAATGAAGATTGAATCTGATGAATTACAGAGTATTTGAACTAAAACCTGGTCAACTGCTTGGAAGACAGCTATGCTCACAAGTATACCACCAACACTCACGTTATTCACTGTGGCCTGGCACCATCGACCTGTCAATCCAAATCCTCACCGTCATTACTGGCGACTGCAATAAAAATGCCTTTGATAAAACGGCTCGTTGGTCTAGGGGTATGATTCTCGCTTCGGGTGCGAGAGGTCCTGGGTTCAAATCCCGGACGAGCCCATGTGTAGAGCCTTTAACAATCTGAAAGAGGCGGTTCTTGGGCAACAGTTTGGAGTGCAGACCAAGGTGGATGAGTGATAAAGGCAATGGATTGCTAATCCATTGTGCTCTGCACTCGTGGGTCCAGCATCGCACAGCATTTATTCATTTCTTCCTTGGTTAAAAAATCTATCATTTTAACCGGTACATAGATTACCTTCAGACGAGTGTCGTGACCCTTGTGGGGGGTCGTAGAGCAAAACTGAGAACGACATTGTGTTTGTGAGTGTCTCCCCTTTCCATGGAATGGTCAAACAATTTTGTAGGTCAAACCGTTCGGAAGCTACAGCCATTTGTATGAGAAGACTGATTTTCGGGATGTGTCATGTTTTGACAAACATTGTTCTCGCTCTGCCGCATTTCACCAAAGATGCAGAGGTGTGACATCAGCGGTTATGAAGGTTTGAGAAGCAGCCAGTGCAAAAAAAGTGACATTTCTAGTTTAAAACAGACAGATTCCAATGGGGATTTTTTATTTTATTCATGTACCGGTGCGTCAATCGGATCAAATGAAATGAGATCCAATTGATTTTGATGTCTACTTTTTAATTTTTTTAATCTACATTAGCTCTTTCTTCATTTGTTTCTTGCTGTTACAGCTAATGAAGATTGAATCTGATGAATTACAGAGTATTTGAACTAAAACCTGGTCAACTGCTTGGAAGACAGCTATGCTCACAAGTATACCACCAACACTCACGTTATTCACTGTGGCCTGGCACCATCGACCTGTCAATCCAAATCCTCACCGTCATTACTGGCGACTGCAATAAAAATGCCTTTGATAAAACGGCTCGTTGGTCTAGGGGTATGATTCTCGCTTCGGGTGTGAGAGGTCCCGGGTTCAAATCCCGGACGAGCCCATGTGTAGAGCCTTTAACCATCTGAAAGAGGCGGTTCTTGGGCAACAGTTTGGAGTGCAGACCAAGGTGGATGAGTGATAAAGGCAATGGATTGCTAATCCATTGTGCTCTGCACTCGTGGGTTCAGCATCGCACAGCATTTATTCATTTCTTCCTTGGTTAAAAAATCTGTCATTTTAACCGGTACATAGATTACCTTCAGACGAGTGTCGTGACCCTTGTGGGGGTCGTAGAGCAAAACTGAGATGGTCAAACAATTTTGTAGGTCAAACCATTCGGAAGCTACAGCCATTTGTATGAGAAGACTGATTTTCGGGATGTGTCATGTTTTGACAAACATTGTTCTCGCTCTGCCGCATTTCACCAAAGATGCAGAGGTGTGACATCAGCGGTTATGAAGGTTTGAGAAGCATCCAGTGCAAAAAAAGTGACATTTCTAGTTTAAAACAGACAGATTCCAATGGGTTTTTTTTATTTTATTCATGTACCGGTGCGTCAATCGGATCAAATGAAATGAGATCCAATTGATTTTGATGTCTACTTTTAAATTTTTTTAATCTACATTAGCTCTTTCTTCATTTGTTTCTTGCTGTTACAGCTAATGAAGATTGAATCTGATGAATTACAGAGTATTTGAACTAAAACCTGGTCAACTGCGTGGAAGACAGCTATGCTCACAAGTATACCACCAACACTCACGTTATTCACTGTGGCCTGGCACCATCGACCTGTCAATCCAAATCCTCACCGTCATTACTGGCGACTGCAATAAAAATGCCTTTGATAAAATGGCTCGTTGGTCTAGGGGTATGATTCTCGCTTCGGGTGCGAGAGGTCCTGGGTTCAAATCCCGGACGAGCCCATGTGTAGAGCCTTTAACAATCTGAAAGAGGCGGTTCTTGGGCAACAGTTTGGAGTGCAGACCAAGGTGGATGAGTGATAAAGGCAATGGATTGCTAATCCATTGTGCTCTGCACTCGTGGGTTCAGCATCGCACAGCATTTATTCATTTCTTCCTTGGTTAAAAAATCTATCATTTTAACCGGTACATAGATTACCTTAAGACGAGTGTCGTGACCCTTGTGGGGTTCGTAGAGCAAAACTGAGAACGACATTGTGTTTGTGAGAGTCTCCCCTTTCCA